>NW_010233755.1:0-12373 GCF_000690775.1 Eurypyga helias
TCAACGCTCCCACCAACTTGGTGTCGTCTCCAGGCTGACTGAAGGTGCACTCAATCCCCTCAAGAAGCTGGTAAATGATCCACCACAGAGTAGTTACCCCATAAACCAAATCACAATCACAGCAATTACAACATCTGTAATGAGCTGGTAGAGCTCAATTTCCAAGCTGACCCTAGGAGAAAACGTCTCTTTTTCCCCCTAGAAACTCTAGAGTTTCACTGCTCAGTATTACAACTCACTGCCCACCTGCAATCTACTTTGTTGTGTTTCTCCTCAAGTATTTGAAGGGCTAACGACCTGACCTTCTCCTTTCTTCCTGGCTATGATCTGCTCCCAGTGCATCTGGTCAGTGAGCAGTAGCTAGTTGCTTGGTTCTGGTACAGAACCAAGTCTAGCTCAGTCCTGTGTTTGGCATTAACCACTGCCATTCATCACCAGAGGAACATCAGCCACCAAAGGTAACAGCCATGGTGGGTTCTGGAAACACTCAAAGGCCGTCATCTAGGGATGTGGCTTTCTCCTTTAATAATCAGAAGTGGATGCATTACCCTTGTTTAGTTATGTAAAGTTCTTCAAGTAAACGTTGCTCCTCATAGCTCATCCAACGGTCTTCAAGCTCCTCCTCCTCCTCCTCCTCCTGCAGCAACTGTTTGTAAAGCCTGACGGGGTTCCAGCCAGTCATGATGTCGTAGGTGATAACGCAGCCCAGTGAGTGGGACACAATTGAGACTTTCCCTCCTTTCTCCTCGAACTCTGGATTCCGGGAGCAGAAAAGTGTGTATAGCCGGTTCAGCTCCTGCTGCAGCCCTTTGACCAGCTGTTTCAAGAAGGTAAGGAAAGAAAGTTTAATATCAACACTTTATCACTCCTGTCATGTTCATATACTACTGAGCAGCTTCTGGAGTACGTGTTTAGGATGAGCACGATGGCCTGCTTACGTAGGCTGGGAAAACGAGCAGAACCTTACGGTCAGCAGCGACATCTGAGTTGACTGTCACTGACTCCAACGGTCCATGTCTCCCCTCCAGACCCACTAGCAACCACCACAGAGGACATGTGGTGACCCCACAACTGCCACACTACACCGTCCAAAGCATTAAATGGAAATAAACCCTTAAACAAAAGACTGCTGTGCTGAAAGAACTTAAGAGCATCCTCTGAGGTGAGCAGAGCAAGCTACCTGGTTTTCACGAGCAATTCATTAGCACAGCAGCGACTATGAATACAGCAGTACTGCCCTTACTGCTTGTCTCTCCCCCAGTTTATTTACCTTTTCTCAGTGCTGCATGTTTCTCCCGTGTCAGAGGTTCAGGTCCTTTAACCTCACGAGGCTGGAAGAAGCCTGGGCCACACGTGATCTAGGATCAACTCCCATCTCTGCCACAAGCTTGGCACATAACCCTAGACAAGTCACACCCTCTCTTCCTCATTTATCAAAGTGAGCAACAGCATTCCTAACTCACTGCAGGGGGCTGGGAAGATAAATCCACTAAAATGGATATGCTCAGATACTACAGTGACAGCCTAAATAGGTTTCGGGAAAACATCCTCAAATTGCTTCTGGATCTTCATAAAGCATACTTGAATTCATCAAGTCTTGCGTTTTTCTGCCCAATGCGTGGCTCCAAGAAGGTGCAGCTCTCGGTCCTACCATACCACACCCTCCTACCATACCACACCTATTGTAATTTCTTCCAAAGGAATCGGAATGAAATGATGCTGCTAAAGAAGAAAAAGGCTCATCTCAGGCCAAAGGAAGATATGGAAAAATATATCAGGAAGATATGGAGAAAAAGCACAAACCGGACAGGCAGAGCATTTGAACACTTGGTATAAACAATGCTAAGAAAAAGAGTTTTCTGGTTATAGGTTTCTAAGAGGGTTTTTGGGAGAAAACCAGGAATGCAACATGGTTCTCAAACAGCACAGGCTAATCCTGTAGTACTACTGCAATAAATATATATTGGTCCTATGTAAATTGAGCCTATGAGAGGCTTATCTGCTCCAAAGCCTACAGTAGGGTACATACACATAAAAACATTCAAATTCACAGAAAGTATTTTTGAGAGAGAAATGTTGAAAGCTGTGAGATTTAGGCACTAGGAAATGGAAAAAAAGGCAGCTTTGCTTGCAGCACGGTAACTGAGCAATGCTTCCAGGCTATGGCACAGAGGAGGACCAACAAGAAATTGCAAATCATTCCCTTGTTAGCAACAGGAAATTAAAGCTATAGAACATGTAATTTAAACATGATTTTTCAAGAGCCTGAATCATTACTGAATATAAATATGAATGGCACTAGGGCTGTCAGTGTTTGATACACATTTTACTGAGTGAGAAGCCACGCTTCAAACCTTACTCTAAAGCACTGTGAAACGATTGACAAAGCCTTGCAACAGCTAAGAGATATCGTGATACCTATTTTTCAAGTATTTTTGGCTGTGATGCTGCCTCTCCTTGCGTTTGGCTCTGTGCAGACTTCGGGCACTACCTTCACACAGGAAGAAACAGGCAGAGGTTTTAGCAAGAGCTGGAGCTGAAAATAGAAATCAGGACTAGCTTTGGCCGGCTGGCATCTCCTCCACTGAGAAAGGTTTTGATTAAACCCCAGAACAAAATACCAGAGATCTGTTGAAATCCAAGTGTTTTGGGATTCCTGCCAGGAGCTCAGTGAAATGAGGGAATGCTGATATCCAGCAGTTTTCGTGGCCAGAGGGTGTGGTACCCTCCAAGGGAGCCAATGTACATTGTCCTGCCACTGGGGACCTCAGCAGGGAGCCCGGGACCCCCAGCCATGCAGGAGATGCTCTGGATGGAGCGCTGGCTTCATGTTTCAGAGTCAGCAATACAAAAAATGCCAAGCAAACTAGTGCTGGACTCATCACAGCTCCCAGAATCCTTATCAGTACAGCAGGGAGATGAGTTATAGCATCTTGTTTTCAAAAATCCTAAATAAAATGTATTAATATATCGCAGTGTCCCCAGATTTTTCCTCTGGTGCGAAAAGATGCACAACTCAACTGCTTCCCTTGGTTTCTTGTTGCATAAAAGCTAGCGGTCCCAATGTCCTGCCCAACTTGCTCAACAGCCCTGTACCCTACTCTCCTGTACCTTATTCCTGCACCACCTATTTCCCTGGAAAAATAGATATCTTCCAGGAAGAATATTACGTCAGTCTCTCCCGCAGCCCATAGGCACAGAGTGGGTAAGTAATCTTCTGGCATCATGGCATTTCATCACAAAGGTCTTGTTCTCTTGAAATGTGGAGGCATAAACCAGAACATTCTTGGAAAATCCTGGTTGGACACTGAGTCCAGCCTTGGTTTTAACTGTTAGCTCCTTACAAACATGCTGTGACTGAGAAGTTAGGCAACAACATGGACAGCAACTAAGAAACTGTGCATGGATTTCCAAATAGCTGCATATTTGGAATTGTGCAGACCAAAGTCCAAGCATTTAACTGAAGTAAATCATCTGATCCGGACTGTTTCTAAACTCCAAATCACCAGTTACTTAATTGTCGAGTAGAAGGTCTGCTGTAGTAAAGCCTGCAGATTTTCAGGCACTATGAATGGTCTGGTTTGCTGCTAGGACAAACCCAGGAGCCCTCCACCTGCAGTGAGCATTTAGGGATGTCTGTATCTTGCCAACAGTTCTGTGTCAGTACTAAGATTAGAAACTGAACCTTTTGGTATACAGTAAGGAAAAAAAAGAAAAGAAAAAGCATATTCATTTTAGTCCTAGCTAAAAAATTGTTTGGTTAAGCAGTATATGAAGTTAAGATAATATTTAATCTTTAAAAAGCATATAATATTCTAACTTGTAGAAGAAAATCTTGGTTTGAGAAAGGCTTTAGTCCAGCAAGTGTAAGATGAAGAGCTTTCAAATCACCTCTGTAGTTAGAGCTTGATATATATCCTAACACTTGACATAAAAATATCTTCTATAAACACCAGTTGGCTTTGTATTTGTTAAAATCAGTGACTTTTTTCATTTGAATTAAACATGAAAAATACAACTACCTATCAAAATTTTCTCTCCTAAATGACAATGCTGTAATTAAAACCAACTTTTTAAGAGCTGGCTTTTTTTTTTTTTATCCACAGCTTGTCTTTTTGCTCCCCCTAAAGGGTCTATGGGAGTCTGATTAAAATAGAAAAACCCCAACCCAACAAGATAACAACTCCTCAGCCTCCCAAAAACACACCACCGGAGCGGCGTGTTCTAAGTTGTAAGTGGTGCCAAGTTGTAAGTGAAGTGTGAAGAGCTTGCCAACAGCTTCTCCTGCTCTCACAGCACCTACATCCGATGAATTCCCCGTTAAGGGAGATCTTTCCCAGAGGGAAAGGCCCTGTGCTTCTGCCAGCCCCAAGCCTCTCCACCTGCCCATCCATGGGACCTATTATGTGCTTATGAAGCATCTGTTCTTTCTGCCTCAAAACAGGAAAGCAGGAATCATCCAGGAAAACAAAAAAAAAAAATGGAATTCAACATGCCCTCTCTCTCTCTTTCCATCTCCCTCCATCCTCCCAGTTCCCACCTTATTTTGGGGACCAGTGGGACGGGACATCCACAAAGAGCCGACTCCCCAGCCCCCGCAGCAGTGCTCTTTGGCAGCTCCCCAGCAGGGCTTTCCCCACAGCCAGGCTAGAGTTGCCTTGAGCTTTTGCCCAGCCCATATTACCATCTCCTAAGGCTTCTCCCACAGACTAAACAAGCTCAGGTATCTCACAAAAGATTAAATGTGGCAGCAGTTGATTCTTTTTTTCCCCCCTGTGCTCCCATGAACACTGCTTGCTGCTCTGACTGTTTTGAGCACATCAAACCACCGTAACAAAGGCAACACTTCCTATTTCTTAAAAAAATAGCCACATCAAATCCCTTCCCTCTAGCTGACCTTTCTACCACAGCATCAGTTTAGCATCTGCCTGAGGCCACTGCAATTTATGACAGAAAGGTACGGAAAAAAATCTTCCAGTGTTCCTATCTTCTTCCCCAGAAAAGTCCTTTCTTCCTGTTCTGCTTTTTAAGGAAAAATGTCCTAAGCACCTTTCGCAGACCGATTGTTTCCATGCACAGGTTTAGTGCGGGATTAAAACGCTACAAACCCCGCAGATGTACCACTGCAAATACTCACAGAGAACCCAGAGAAAACGAAACACAAATCAAACAGGACCTTGCAATGCCTGAAGCCTTTAACGCAATTAAGTACCTGAGACTGACTTTATGGCCAGTCATAACCAGGCGTATGAAGCAGCCCACAATTTTCAGGCTGGGGAGACGGCCCTTACGTTCTGTTAGATTTTCAGACCTGCTCAACACCGGCAGAAACACAGACACCGGAGACACGGCCTTGGATACAGTTTGACAGAGCAGCATCCAAGGAATGGATGCATTTCCTGCATGTTCAAGTCTAGTCCCAAAGGGCAAGGGAAAGACTTGATTTCCAGCAAAGATCTTAGCAAAAGAAGGCGAATGAAGAAAAAAAACCCACCACCGGACAACTCAACAGAAGTGTTACGGGGCTGTTCCCCTGCGAAGCTCTTCTGGGAACGTGTTTCATTTTTGCCTCATGAAAAGGAGATTGATTACGAGTTGCCTGAAGCTCTTTTTATCAGGTGAAGTTTGGCCAATAAATCTTCCATGCAGGAAACTGAAGCCTGCAGGATCAAGTTGCTCAGAAGCCATCAGCTTATATTCTGAACAAACGGAGGTTAAACGCCCTACGCCCTTCACAAACCAAATTAAAGGCAGAGAAAGGAATGGTCTTTCTGCACGTTCATGGGGAGCCAGCGTGACAGCCCTGCAATTCGAGGGGAAGCCAAAAGCCAGATTGTTGACCAAGGAATGGCTTGCTGGACCTAATCAGGCCAAAAATCTCCCCTCTGCTTTCTAGTTCCATGCCTGCTTGGCATATGACTTCCAAGAAGTCAAAAAATAACAGCCCATTCCACCCTTACGGGAATCCTGACAGCAAGGACATGTGTTTTAAAAAGACAAGATGGGAATCTGAGTCAGAGGAGACACATCACTGTCATCTCAGACAGGAGGAGCCGTGGCAAGGCTGATGATCAGGACAGAAGGATCATCTCTCTAGTCACTCCTTGGGTATTGGTAAGCCTGAACTGCTGGATCATGATGGAGAGCAAGTAACTGTCAGCAGTGACACATCCAGAACTGCTGCCTCTCTCAGTTGAAGCTCTTTTGCACAGAACATTAACAGCATCCTGTGCTGAGCTGGAAAAAACTAAACCTCTCAACCCCTGGCACCAGCATCCAAACCAACCGTTCATTCCTCCTGATGCTCCAGCAGCCGTGTGAGACACCAGCATAAATGAGCACGCCTGCTTCTTGCACAGCAGAAGGAAGTCGGCTGCGTGTGCAGTGGACAAACACCTCCTGGACCCACAGCAAGGAGATCTAAGCAGGAGGAAGCACTTCACCCCGTTCATCCCAGAGGGCAGATCGCTGGGGTTGAAGGGGCTCTTCAGTGCACGCCAAAAGTACCGGGGTAGAGAATGACATTTTCCCCTCAATATCCAGGCAATGAGTTCTTTCAAGGAAAGGAGGAATACAAAATCCCTGCTGGCACCCTCAGCATAGAAGTAACATAGAGCTTGCACTGCTCTTGCTCAAATCCTCAATGATCTGTTCGCTGCCAAAACTTGGGTATAGCACTCCAGTCCCAATCACTTTGATCTGTCAAAGCCAACAAAACTCCTTGCCCTCCCCTTTTGGGCTCTGGTGATTGTCCTCTTTTGAGCTCTGACCTCCCCCTTGCTGTAACTTTTGGAAGGCCTTTCTCTCTGCTGTGTCCACAGGATCCTCACCCACTGGACAATCCTCCCAACTGAACAGCTTGAAGCCCAAGAGAAAAGAAAAATAACAGACAGCTACATAGGAAAAGGGAGTGCAGGAAACTTGACCTCTGCACCCCCTCCAGCTTGAATAGCATGACTGTTTTAATGGCTTCGTGGGAAAGGAATTTTAAGGAGATCTGAGGAACAGCGAGTTTTGTAAGCAGCTCCCTCCAAATGTCAAGAGAACTTCAGGGGAAAGTGCAAACACGTTTGAAATTCAGCAAGCAGGCAATGAGAAGGTGCGTGAGCCAACTGGAGGTAGAGGAAGGTCCTTAAAAGCCTCCGAAAGATCTGCAACGCAAGGACGGATTGTAAAGGACCGTGAAAGTGAAGACGAGGCGTGTTGCCAGGAGAACGTGCCAGCACACAACGCAGAGATGGGGAGACCGCTGACCCTGCGGCACACAACGGCTGTCACGCTCCCTGACGGCATCACCGACGGATGCCAGAAGAGTGTCGGAACAACAGACGAGAGGCCAGGACGAGACTGAGCTGTGTGAACAGACAGGAATGGCTGCGTGCCTTAGTGGTGTTACAGAAAAAGGATCTGGGGATCCACCCAGACCCGAGTCTCCCTCTCAGGACCCCTCTTTCTGTTGAAAAGCTGAGTCTAACCCATTTCCAACCAAGTCACTGTGTTCAAGACTAAGCTCAGGTTCAGGCAGATCCAGTAACCTATCACTTTGTAAAGTTGAGAATACATTCAAGAACTATTAATTTAATTAAGCAAGCCATGAAAGTGCTGCCAAGCAGCTCCTTGACTATTAGGTTCAAAAGACTAAGCAAACCCAGTGTTGAAGTAGTCTCAATTAAATATTTCCCACTTCACATCCCTCTCATTTTCAAACACACAAAAAACAATTGCCTTTTATAGTTCAAAGGTGTGCATAAGAGGACATTTCCATTGCAAAACCTCATATCAAAGCGGGACGAAAGCTCTAGTGAAAGTTAAAACTTGTCCCAAATTTCAAGAGTATAGTCATTAATCCCCCGTGTTAATATGTGTATAACATCAAGCCATCAAGCTGTTTCAAGGTGGACAGTGAAGTCTGCCCAAGGGAGCAAGGCTAGGTCGGCTGCACTACCCTGCATTCCCCCTGGCCTCCTAAAGCCTGTAATGCACCTCCAACACCAAGCCCACAGCCACCACATCCCAGACCCCGGCTTCCTCCTTTCCTGACCTCAGCCGATGAGAAACACTCAGTACCCACCGCGTTTCCCTGCTCTTCAGCTGTGGCGGAAGTAATCCATAAGCATCTACTAACCTTCTGAGGCTACTGCAGTATTTGCACCACATCTTTAGAGATCTTGGCATGATGGATGTAAATAATTATTATCCTGTATTAAAGGCATTTTCTGCCAGGACATAAATCAATAATTTACAGAATTACAATTAGCTAGAGAGTAAGTACAGTGTAAATCACTAAAATAAGCACTTGGCAATATAATGAAGGTGACAACACTAAATTTACTATGCATCAATTAGTCTTTTTAAACTCTGTTACGGCATTTATTATTAAAGAAATATGAAGCTACGGTGACACAGATGGGAAACAAAGTCACCCACTGAAGACACTAAAACCCAAGGTTATGTTACCACAGATGGGACTAGCAAGGCCAGAATTAAATGAGTGAAATGACTGTTCATTTAGAAATAGGCAGGTGTGCATCAAAGTACCAATTTATTGCTTCTCCTTGTTGTCTGTGTGATGTTTAAAGAGGGATTCTGTCTTACTCATTGTGGACCACTCATCCTCCAGACTGAACTGTGAGCCCAGCCTGTCTGAGCTGTTCCTAGGGCTGTGCTGAATTATTGATACCCGTCTGGTATCACATTACACGTCAGAAGAACGTTTCGGATATTCTCCTACCACGCTGCAGAAGAAACAACACTTGAAATGAGAGAGGGGGGTATCCACCACGCTCCCGTAACGCTCAGCAGAGCAATACGGCTGCATCCGAAATAGCTCTCTGTCATCTCACGTGAAAGCTGATAGTGGCTTCCCATTTGAAAAATCCCTTAACGAGTTGCTTGAAGAGTGGTTAAAAGCTTAAAAGAGGCAGTTACATTCATTCTAGATGTGGGGAAAATCCTTGGAAGTAGAAAGGAAATTGGTATTGAAGTACTGTTGAGTGTTGTCTGGTGAAGAGCAGCTTTACTCTTCTCCAGCCTGAACTCACTGCACTGCTCAGTTTATTAAACAGGGGCACAGAAGAGTTTAATTAGCTCCTTCTGAGATACTTTCAGGATTTCTGGATGGAAAGCGTTAGGAGTGCCAACAGTACACAAAGAACCAGGTCAGCATTACGAAGAGGCGAGCAGGAATACTAATTCTGGGCAATGTATGGCCACGTGAATGCAGACTTGAGGAAAAGGCTCATTTCTGAGCTGGAATGAGCACTGGGAGCAAAGTGCCATGAAACGGCTCCACACTGAACATGGGGGAAAACCCCAACTGTTCTTCCAGGAGAATGCTCAACTTGATACTATTGTGTTTAAACTCTGCAAGGTTAGGTCACAGAAAAAGAAATGGGATATGGAAGAGGAACCAAAGAAACCCCAAACCAACCCCAATCTAAAGCCAGTCTCCTTTCTGTAGGTAGAGGCAAAATAAAAGGTGAAAATGTATACAAAAACTATTTAATGACTGCGAGTTTATACAACTCCTTACCAAGTGAGCAGAATCAAATAAGTCACATCCCTGACAACTCCCGGCAGAACAGGAACTCTGCAGGTGAACGAACAACAGGAAAACCTGCATCCCAAACATTTTGGCTGCAACACTGAAGACATTTCAGAGACCTGTTCTCCAAGGTTTTAACACTTCATTTGCAACAGCATTTTCTTTTTTGGACAAGTGCTTACAATTCGTATGGTACAACTTTGAGAAAGTGACAAGGTGTGTCAACGCAGTCTGAATACGATAAGATAACGACCAACTTGTTGCATCAGCTCAAGCAAATTCACTTGATTCCGTGACAAAAACAAATTCTCTTCTGTAATCGGAGCTATGCACAGCCACTGCACACTCATTTCACTTGTCACATGGTGAAATACCTGCAGAACTACAGTTCTAGTGAGCAACGAATTACATCTTTCATGCATTGTTGGCCAGCATAACCTGAACTTTACTCGCTAACCATTTCCCATAAGATGCCCACAGACATGCCAAGCCTCTAATGCAGTTTTTAAAAAAAGACTATTTTAAAGCTGCCGGAGAAGTTTTCATCACTTGCCACAGAAGTTCACGCTGCCCTCAGTTCCACAACAGAGAGAGAAACACTGCAGAGAACCCAGGAGCCCTGAACAACGAGCAACAAGAGAGGTACAGCTTTCGGTACACCTATTGCTAGTGCTGGAAGCTTAAAAGGCTCAGAGCGATCTCACCACGACTGCTACTATCAGAGAAAGAAGTATTATCAGGTAGTTTAGGTTTTAAAGTTATGTTGCCAATCTAAAGGGCTTAAATATATCAAATCCCCAGGTTAAGCTTTTAAAGTTTGCCCCTCTACCCCAGCTTAACCATGCAGAGAGCACCATGGCTGCAAAAAGATTATTATTACTCCATACATAATGCAGTCAATATGGAAAAAAAGTAGAATTCCTATAGAAACTAATCCCAAAAGAACCCCACAGGGATTTTTCCAGTACGTGCGACACTAAGGGTGTTACTGGGGTGATGCACTGTAGATGTTTTACAGGCTACTTTATAATTTCTTCAAGGTTTTTCCCCTCTGATTAACGGGGGCAACTCTACAGCTACGCACACATGTGCCTATAGAGATGTGCCAAGGTAAGATGGGAGCTTCCACTATATGAACAGTCCCCTAACAAACGGAAACTGAGGGTTGTCTTGCTTTTCCTGCAAGGCAAGTGTTCACGAACGCATTAAAACTGGCTTGGGCACGTTTACACATGCTGCCATCCCATCTGACACACTTGAAATGATTGATGTCCACAGATTTTGCAAGAGGTAAGAAGAATCTCAGCTCTGTGGACTCCTGTTACTCTGAATATGCAGATGTATGAAAACACAGTAAAACCCCTTCCCATTTCTAAGCTGCCGACACAGACCCACTTTAGACAGCCATTTCTACTCTAAACAAATTACACTGAGTGTACTTTTTGCTGTTTTTCTACTCCTTTCACTCTTGAAGCTGTGTATTTTGATTACTATGGATGGACACTACCTACTTGCAAAGTGTGAGTACTCTTCATGCAGGGTCTCAGAAGGAAACTTCACTTACATTCCTAAGCCCAGTTTGGTTCAGCCTCTATGCCCTGCTCTAGTTAAACTTACATAAAACCACACTTACCTCCCTTCTGTAAAGAGGACTTGTATAGTACATGATATCCATCGCGCTGCTGTTCAGCATGTCCCTTAAACCTCGTACTTTATCTGGAGTAATGGAGTCCACAGTGTCTGAAAAAGCAAAAAACCAGACTCAAGTTACATGCAGGACTGATAAAATCCAAACAAGGCACATGCAGAGAACACGGTATGAAACTTCTGGGGACAATTTTGCAGAGTGCAGCTACTGGAAAAGCAAAAGAACCAAGTGATGTACCTCCATCGAGGGTAAGTTTTGATCTCCATTCAACCGGAAGAAATTCAACGTGCGTGGCAAGATTGGAAAAATACTTCTCTTCTATTTTTCTTGCAGTATCTCGCATCCTATTGAAAAGAAAACCAGAACATGTCCCCTGTAAAGACTATTTCTGGTGCTTGTATCAAATAAAGCCAGCAACAACACTTTTCTTGCATTACTGCTTTTCAAGCACACAATGCATGCTTACTAACACAGGTAATAACCTCCTCTCATGCTTTTCTTATGAAGTACTTAAATTCTCATATGACGAAAAATTCTATGCATTACATGCTCTAAAAAAAAGAAGTTTAAAAAAACTTTAAATGTAGTATACTACGGGCTTAACATAACCCACCTAAATTTAATTGAGAGCTACCCATTAACTCTGGTGGGTTTCGGGTAGAGTGTGATCTAAAAACAAAGAACTTTATCACTGCCTTGAAAACCTGAATCCACTGAAACCAACCATTTAGACCAGTATATAAGGAAGACAATTCAGTGCTTTTAAATACAAATAAAACTACTAAAAATATTGCTTGAAAAGTCAGAATTTTAACTTTGCTTATCAAACTGGAAGGCTTGAGAGCTCCCAGAGTGAGAAATGGGACCATTTATTAGCATTTCAACTTCCAGTACCAGAGGGACAGGCTAACTGTCCTTCTGAAAAGACTTCTAATTTTTAAAGCATATCTGAACATGAATATTGATGCATCTCTCTCAAGGGAGGCGAGAAACTTAAAATACATAAAACCCAAAGTATATCTGACCCTCTCTGTTATTTGGGGGAAAAGGGGAATAATGCTATGTTATATTCTTTTAAAAATGCTACTTTGTGTTGTCTGAAAGACCGATCAGCAAAAAATTAAAACCATCTTGAAATTACACAGGCTAGTAAAATTTGTAGATTCACAGAGTGGAAGGGG
>NW_010233756.1:0-7485 GCF_000690775.1 Eurypyga helias
CCAAACTTAGTGATTCTGTGATTTTGGTGTATACTCTTTAGGCACAAAATTAGCTCACAGAAATTCTTTTAAGAGACTACTTAATCCAAAGAGGAAGAAGAAGTCACATAGCACAACCTACCTGCAAATTTAACTTGGGCAGAAGTCCTTCTGCACGTCACAGCACATTTATTGAGTCCAGTATTGCCAGATCACATGATGAAAAGGAAATTTTTGTTATATTCTGCTTTAGTAAGCTCCTTGTATATGTGCAAGTGTTTAACATATAATTGGCCAATAAATGTAAGCCAGAAATATGTTATAATCATAGAATCATAGAAAAATGGTTGGGGTTGGAAGGGACTGTAAAGACCACCTAGTTCCAACCCGCCTGCCATGGGCAGGGACACCTTCCACTAGACCAGGTTGCTCAAAGCCTCATCCAACTTCCAGGGATGGGGCATCCACAGCTTCTCTGGGCAACCTGTTCCAGTGCTTCACCACCCTCTCATATCTAAGTATGTCGTGTGGAGAGTGTCAAACCGACTTTGTACAAGTCCAGTACAAGTCCAGGTAGGTGACACCAGTTACCCATCCTTTATCTACCAAGGTCGTGACCCCATTGTAGAAGGCCACTATATTCATCAGGCACGATCTGCCCTTGGTGAAGCCATGCTGGCTGTCACCAATCACCTCCTCATTCTCCATGTGCCTCAGCATGGCTTCCAGGAGGATCTGCTCCATGATCTTGCCAGGCACAGAGGTGAGACTGACTGGCCTGTACTTTCCCACATCCTCCTTTTTCCCCTTTTTAAAGATGGGGGTTATGTTTCCCCTTTTCCAGTCAGTGGGAACTTCACCAGACCACCATGACTTCTTGAATATATTTTCATTCCCTGATTTTGCAGTATCAGCAAAATGTCTTGGGCAGTAAGGAGAATGGTTCCTACTGCTCCCCAGGTGTGAGAGGATTTGCCAGGAATTGTCTACAGTCCTCTCTCGTGCAATCTTCAGAGAGAGACAGTGTTTCACATACCATAAACAATGACCAAAGTCAAGTCCACTAATATCTAATTTAGAGGATTTTGCAATAATAAAAAATTTGTTTGCTTAGGTTTTAATGTTGTTTTCCTTGGCATCCACATTAGCCAATTCACTGACTGTACTGATCAAACAATCCTAATTGTAAATACATCTAATTGCTTTATGGTCTCATTTGTAAAAAGAAAAAAAAGACATTAACAAAATTGCCATTTCTTTGTCTCTTCTGACAGATTTTCCATAGCTATTTTACTAGGATTTTTTTCACTTTCCTGCCTATTTTACTTTTCTTCTGCTCATTGCAAATCTGCTTTATTCAAAGAAACCTTTATCGGTGGTTGAAATATCCTTGTAAGTCTACACTTAGGGCTTCCTTTTAGTCTTCTGTCTTAAGCTTTTTCATGTCTCCCAATGTTTTCCCTTTCCAGATTGTTTGTGTTACTTAAAAGCCTTCAGCTTATTTCTTGTACTAACTTTTTATATCCTCTAACCACATTGGCCTCTGTTTCCCCATTTCCTGTTTAACTTTGAAAAGAATGAATTTCTACTATGACCTCTACAAAAGTATTTCTGTATTCTACAGTTTTCTGGTGGTGACTTCACAGACATTAAAGGATTCAGCAGTTAGTGTTGACATGAAAAAGTCTTTATTTTTCAACTTCCCTGAGTACATCTTCACTGTTATAAATCTATATTGTCATATTTGTATCTGTCATGATCATTCTGGTCATGACATCTAGTAGGTGCTCTTAGAACTCAAATTCAATACTTTTTTTTAGATTATATATTGGGATTGGAAGAATCCCAGATGATTATCATTTCAGAAACCAATGTATCTAAATAAATAACCCCAAATAACGTATTTATTTCTTTTGGTAATATTGACATTATTACAGTAATAAAACTCTTCAGTTTTTCTCAACTGTAAATATTTCAATAGATTCACTATCACTATTTGAATTTTTAAAATGTCTGGGGTTTTTTTTGCACCCTTTTTTTAATGTGCAATCTGTCCATGCGTATATACAGTTAAACATTACTTAAAGACATGAAAATAAGAAAATAGTCAAGGGGCTTCTTCATAGTGGCAATTTGCCAAGCCCATGTGGATTATATATGCTTGCTACGAGTCCCAGTTGCAGCTAGTGGTGGTCTTTGACTTTCTGGGGCAGTTAGTTACCAGTGTCTGCCCACTAGCTCTATATATATGGTATCATAACTTAGGTTTTACTTTTTAGCTTACGGACACTTTTTTGACACCTATTTTACCTGTGTCAGGTTCTGAGGTTTAAACCCCTAAATATGGAAGATGCTATATTTTAAGGAGCAGAAGAAACATGGATTTGGTTTTCTGACGAAATTTGTAAACTTGTCACATATTTTGTATTTTATTTTTCAAAAATAAAACCTATGACAGAAATCTCATCACTGTTATGTTATTCTTACCCCTCTGTATGGATGTGTGTGGTGAAAGCAGTTGTTACTCTGACCTTAATTTTTGAGGGGATTCAGTGGTTTTTTGAGTGGCATAGTTCACGTTATTCATTTTTTACATTAATTTAATATAAATAATAAGTTTCATTTTGAATTAAAAATTGAGTCATCACTGTTGGGATATTTAAAAATTCCAGTAAGTTATTTAGACAGAAGACATGATTATCACAGAGCATACTAAGTGTTTCCTACTTTATTTTATTGAATTTCACTTCAGTTCAGGGGCCAAATAAACGCCAGTGCCCCCACATTGTTATGTCATTATTGCCTTACACAGAGGATTTGGGAAAATAAGATCTTCTAGTTTAGTTTATTGCTGGACAACTTCAGCAAATAATTTTAGTAATCCTGTGGAGCAGGCACCATCACCGTGACACATCAGTGTTTTTTATACCACTCCTAAAAAATCTGGAATTCCTGATGTTTCTGAAAGGTGAGCGCAGGCAGAATTATTCCATAGCATTTTTTAAGCAAGTGGGAAAGAGGAGCAGATATGTATAGACACCTTTCCACAGCTGCTCTCCAAAACTCAAAACCAGAAAACCAGAGACAAAAATATGAGTCTTGACAAAAACACTCTCTGTGCATAAACACATCACTAATACTAGGAAATTAAAATCAGCCCCTGTGAGATGACATCTCTGAGACATTCTAAGATGACATTCTGAAAGAAGCAGCTTTGATGGAAAAATAAATTTACATATATGATAAATACACTACAGTTCTATGTCACATGGATGCATTTGCATGGTAACGCCTCAACCATTACATTAATGAAGGTGCATCTTTGAGGATCAGATGCTCCTGGTCTAACTGCACAGTGGCAGAAAGTTTGCTTTGTATGTGTGGTTCCTGTGTTTGACATGACAGGTGCAATAATTGCAATGGTTTGCTTTGGTTTGGAGCAATAGTGTCACAAAAAACAAAGTAGTTATGTATTTAATTTTCGATGATAAACAACAAGCACTTGTTCTGTGTATTCGGAAAATAACTCAAACACTGAACTATGCATGGTTATTCTGAATATCGTGGACTCATAGTTGGATAAATCCAGTTCCAGAAGTAAAACTTTATCCTTGGTTCTGAATGAAATGACTCAGAATAAAAATTAGGAAGATTTGAATAGCTTCGTGTTTTTCCAGCCCTTCAGAGCCTTCCGTCCCTCCTTCTATATTAATAAATAACAAAACAAAACTCTAAATGTGAAAATTAAATGGATTATATTCTAGGCCAAAGTACTGATTTAAAAACAAACAGAAAAAAATACATGTCTCTCTACTATATTCCCCTCCCCCACAAAAAATAAGTTAATGGAAACAGGGACCTCTGGAGAAAGCAGGTCAAGGAGTATCCTGACATGGAAAGATACAAGCCACTGAGGCAAAGTTGGAGAGTGACAATCATCACATAACAATAGGGTCCTAAATCTTCAGAGAAAAAATAATCTTGGAAGAAATACATGTAATTCTGTACTCTCTGAATAATAGTGTCCGCATGTATTTTGAGACCAGTACAGGTGCGACACATTCACCACATCACAGCATCAGATTAACGTCATTGTCAGTCAACCTGTGACACTGTAACATGTGGACCCTACTCCTGGCATATGGATTAAGATACTGTTGTGGGATAACAGCAAGGAGTTACAAACTTTTTATACCTAATTGTCAACACCTTGTTGGAACAACTCAGAAACCTCCTCTTTCATATACCTTTGGCATGTATTCAAGGGGAAAACGGTCATCTGTTTGAATAACGAATCTCTCAGTCATTGACTAAAAGTCTGGCAAAACAGTACTCCTCAGAGGATGACTTCCTCACATGGCAAAAATCCTGGGGAATGGGACAAAAGGTTTTACTTAGGGACAGCTTCGTCTTGATCAAAACTCATCTCCTTGACTTTTTAAACCTGTCAGGATTGAAGAGCTCAGCAATACGCTCGGTTCTAAATAACCTCTAATTTTTCATTAAGGGAGCTGTCAGAAATGACCATAATCCTTAATTTTCAAAAAATATGCTTTAGTTCTCTCCAACTCATCCACGTAGTCAGCCAGATTCCTATCCTCCAAAATTACAGCAACAAACCATGTCATTATGAACAGGCACAAAATTCTCCAGGTCTCATGCATGAACATCTGCTGTTTGCAACATAGCAGGAAGTCCTCTGCTCTCTTCTTAATGACAGTGAAGCTGTGCTTCCTAGGCCTCCTGCTCTTGGAAGCCAAAACTAAGAGGGACATCTAGATGTGTGTGTTACCAACAGCAGGATTTAGACAACATTATGTAAAACAAATAACAAAAAACCAAAATCCTACAATCCTCCCATGTTCCTCAAATGATACTCCCATTCCTTGTTATCAAGAAAGTTTGTAAGATTTCCAAGACTTCCCCCTGGGGTAAATTACCATGCTGTCATGAATATAATCTCAGTATCTGGATGAGAACAAAAAGGAAAATAACAATTTCTTGTTTATAAAAAGCTGCATGTATCTTTTTCCCTCATGAAAATAAGATATCACAAGCCAAAGACAAATAATCAGCTATCATATTTTTTTCAGAACTGTTATGTAAATGTGACAGTTAACAGAGAATGATAGGGTAAAATTATTAAGTCAGCATCCAGATTAGTAAAGATATGTTTCAGTGTGCATGAAGAATTTTTTATAAATTCTATTCTCTAAAAAGAACATAAGATTGCCTTCATATGGAATCAAATCAGTGAACTGGAAATCTTTTCCCTAAAAGATTTAACCTTTAATGAAGCCTGCTGTTCTCTGTTATCTACTCAGTGTACTGGGTTACCCTGCCCTTCAAACAGCCAAGAGGCAGTTCAGAAGGAAATCCAGACAATCTTTAACACAACTCACAACAATCATGGTGTCAGTCTTATCCCAATCTGGGAGAAAAAAAAGATAAAAAATAAAATCCATGATTTTTAGTATTAAGCACATCAAAGGGCAGGCTTGAGTAGCTGTAAAGGAACAGCGCAGTACTCTTAGAATAATCACCCAGGAAACTATTTGCTCTAATAATTAGTTTATATTTTCAAAGCTCTTGAGAGCTAGAAGATTCAGAGCTTAGAAAACTGTGGGAACATTTCAAGAATTCAAACTGTCCCTGGAAGAAATGTGAGCGCATTACATTATTTTCCCTTTTTCCTCTTCTGTCATTAAAAAGGGTAGATAAAAATGCTTATATAATCTCCAGCCTGTAACTCTATAAAGTTTGCACACATTATATCATACTAAATAAAAAATACAAGATTAAAATAAGTCTTAGAGTTATAAGGATCAATCAGGTATGAAAGTTAAAGCAGTCCCACCTAAGAATTCACCCAGTGGGTTTTATACCAGGATGAAGTAAAAACAACCAGTGGTTAAATCTTCAGTAATGGATATTGTTGAATTACCATAGCTGGATATGATCAAATGCCAGTGACCAGAAAAGTCAAGACTAGATAAAGAATCTCACAACTTCCATTTCAGAATGGATTTCCATTAGGGTGAAACTCAGCAATTGATAAGGTAATTGCATAAGACAGAGCAGGTTGTTTCTTTTCCTGTTATCTTGTCAAGACTCTTAAATCAAATCTTAATTCAAAGCTGTTTTGCAGATCCTTATCTAATGCAGGCTTCAGATTTCTAGACTCCTTCTGTTACAGTATCTTTCAGAAAGGAAATACAGGAGTTTAAATACTTTTCCAGTCTTTGGGAATATTCTCAAAGATTGCATCTTTAAGCTGTATTATGAGAGTTTATTCTTAAACTAATTGGTCAACCTCTTGAATAATCACAAGTCTGAAATATAAAAATTTCTAATTTCTTGTCTATCAGAAAAAAAGGCTCATAGCTCAACAAAACTACAAATCCCATAAACTGGGTCAAGTTTACAGATCTCTAAAACAAAGGATAAGGAGTCCTTTAAAAAAAAAAAATCTTGAATAAATTGCTCACTTCAAGACAATACATATAAAATGAAGTGCTGTGGTGATTGATGATAACAAAATAATGGTTTATACAGGATCCTGAAAGTGAATTTTCAGGGGAAAGGGAAGGTTTCTGGCCAGCTTGCCAGTACCCTGGAAGGATTCCATATTCTCTACAAACGGAAAACTCAGGCATGATTGTTTAGCAGATTAGAAATGCATGGCAAACCGTTGCTATGTTGCTATGCCATTTTCCAGAGGGAACATACACTTTGGTGGCAAGCAGGCACCCAAGACCTTCAGGGTCAAAACTGAACATAAACTGAACACTCTTCATTTCCTAGATAAATGAACAATAAACCATACCATCATCTCTGGATGTCTTCAAGGCCAGGCTGGACGAGTCTTGGAGCAACCTGCTCTAGTGGAAGGTGTCCCTGCCGATGCCAGGGAGTTGGAACTAGATGATCTTTAAGGTCCCTTCCAACCCAAACCATTCTGTGATTCTGTGATTCTATGAATAGTAAAACTAGAAGATATAAACAAAATTTTCATTTGGCAGTTTTACATACACCTGTAAGAAGTAATTAGGTCTTTCTTTAACCATCCACAGCTGAAGTTCAGAATGTAATGCACACTTCACAAATGTATACATGACAAAGCATAAATCTGATATTTAGTAATATAAGAATAATTTTATATTTCTAAATAATGAGACAACAATATTTCCTGAAACACTGGAAGAAAGTATGTGACTTTTACTAGTGTCTGGCTGTGGGCTGAGGTACAAATGACTGGAAACTAGCACACAAAGCAAGGCTATTTTATTTGTACCATCACATTTTCAGACACTTGCCTCTGGGCTGCACAGATTTCTTTTTGGAGCTCTTTTTTTTATTTGCTGCACACATATTTTTAACTGCACTGCTCTACAAATACACTTACATTCTTTGTGCTGAAATATAGTGCCAGAGTGGTGTAATTAAGTACATTCTTCCCCTTGCAAATGCTTCAAAGTCAAGGCAGAAGTATCACTAATGTAACTT
>NW_010233757.1:0-4912 GCF_000690775.1 Eurypyga helias
GGCGTGGGGCCGCCCGGCTGCCGACGGGCAACTTCTCGGGCGAACTTTGAGGGGTGGGCTGCGGCCGGAGGCGGCTCCGCATCGCCCCGGGTCTGATCGATCCGGCCGGGCCCTCCTGCCCTTTCGGGCTGGAAAGGTGAAACTTGCCAGGAGCTGCACGTCCACCTTGTGTGTGCCCCCTCCTGTCCGCGCTGCACTGCACAGCAGGTCCTGGCAGCCGCTCCCGGGAAGAGGAGCTGTCTCTCCCAAAACTTCATTGATGAATTTATTTCCTCTATTGATTTGCTGACTCTTAGCGTGGAATAATTTCTTGCGGAGGTTTTGGACTTTCGCCTTTCCAGAAGTCCTGCCTGCTTCCCACCTACCCTTTATTTACGTGTCGCTGCCACCTTGTTAGCTACCCTAAAGGTGGGTTGGAAGAGTTTATGGGGGAATATTGTTGAACTTCAGTAATCAAGTTTCCAGATCTTATGCCTCCTGTTTAATTTATTAGACTAGTTATTTATTCTGTTGATGATAATCTGTTGCTGGTTTCTATGGAGATGTTAAACTGATCTCTTTCAGAAATCAAACTCCATATGCACTAAAACGTTTAAAGGAGCAGCGTCCCCTTTTGTTTTCAGACTTTGTACCTTTTCAGTGCTTTTATTGGGCTCCTGTATATTTTATATATTAAAGCCTGAAGTTGAAGCTTTGTGCAAGACAGAGCTTATTATGGCTAACAGAAAGTCAGGGCTTTGATCCTTTTTTTGCATCATCATTTAAAACAGATCATTTTTCCCCCCTCATCACAGAAGATAGCAGAACCCTTTCAAGATCAAAGAGTCCAGCTAAAAACTATTGTTTAAAAAAAATAGAAAAAGAGCCAGTTAAATTAGGGGGATGTTTCCTTAATCTGCTTATTTTGTTCTAAAGATTTTTTTTAGCAGTGAAAACAACAACAACAACAGAAACTTGTGGCAACTATATTGTTATTTTTATACCCCCCTAGTCTTTTTAATGTTAAAATAAGTTCAAAGTCAAATATCTCTAAAGATAAAGTGCTTGTTAGGGTGTTTTTATTACTTGGCTTCTAAATGTGGAAGGTCAGAATCCAGAAAGCTACCGCATTAGAGAAGGTTTTAATAGTCTTTGTCTCATCTTAATGAGAGAGAAATCTAAAAAAAAAAAAAACATTTTCCCCACAACATTTATAAATTATTTCAAAGAAGTCTCTCTGCATGTAACTCAGTTTTTATTATTTCTTAACTATCCATTGCATTATTACGTGCGATTCAGTGGAATATCACTTTATAAAAAGTAATTGAGGTGAGAGAAGGAAATTATTATTTTTTTATGCTTAAAATTTGAGAACTCATGGTAAGCTGCTGTGTTGATCAGGCTGACGCATGGTGCACACCAGTTGTGGTTTTTTGCTCATCTGCTGGAGAAAAGTTAAAAGGTTTGCAAAGAAAATGCTCCCAGCACAATGCACGTTTAACACGGTAAAAAACCCCAAACCCTTGTCGTACTTTTTCTTGGTGCATCTTCAAAATGTTTTCACTCCCTAAATGAGACATTTTTCCTCTCAGTATGCTTCTGGTCTAATCTTAAAAATAAAAGATAACCCTAGAGGAAACAGTGCCTGTAACCCTTATAGCTCATATGTGTTTGTGAGTGTCTGTGTATAGACACTGATGTTTCACACAGCTGTATACACACGCGTGTATGGAAAACACCTAGGTGGTTCATGGTCTGGCCACACCAGACTTAATCTTTTTTCCTTGTTAATTTTTCTCCTTTTTTTTTTTTTTTTGGGGTTTTGTAGCCTGGGGGATCATTTAATTTTTTTTTTTTTTTTTTGTAAATACTCTGTTTATTTGTTTGATTTGAATTGCAAACAGAATTGACTCTGACAAGTAAAAAGAGGAGGGGGGAAAAAAGGAAACACTATGGCTTTAAACTCAGGAGTTTGCATATTCTCCTTGTATCTTTCCCCTTTGCTAATTATTGTGTTGTTTTCAGAGCAAATATGTCATATCCATGGCGACCAGGCAGGTTTATTGTCTTTCAGAAGCAATAGCTCACATAAGTAATTAATGACTTCTTTTTTTTTCCTCTGGCTTAGGTTAAACAGATCATTCAAGGAAAGTCATATCTCTCTCTCCCTCTCTCTCTTCTTTTTTTTTAGCCCAGTGACATAAGAACATGAGTTAGAACAAGAAAATACTTTAACCAAGAAGTCAACAGCTTATTTTTCCTCATTTCTTTTTAAAAGCTCCAAGTGTCAGCTTTCCACACACATGACGTTGTCATTCTCGCAGTTTCAGAGCGAAGCCTTGGTAGAGGGAAAAGCCACTGAAGGCTGGAGTTCAGTTGGTGGTTGTACAGCTGAGCAAAGTGTGTGCGTGTCTCTGTGTACATGTGTGGGGAGGTATTATTCTTGCTTAAGGGTTTTGCTGTGTACTGGGAAAAAAACGTTTCCCTCGCTATCCCCCCCCATTCTATCTGTATTAAAATCAGTGTTAAAATAAAGGTGTGTTTTTGTATCTTGCAGATTGTAATTCAAACAGTTTCCAGGAAAGAATTAGTAATTCATTTTTATATACAGCATATATACACACACGCTTGAGCTCCACCCAAAACAATCAAGCTAGCTGGAAAAAAAAAAAACTTATTTCCTTTTTCTCTTCAAGCCCAAGCAAACTTGCACGGTGACTCTCAAAAGCTTTTTAAAAACAGCCCCTCGTTTTTGCGAGGAGTTTGCTGCAGGTATGAGCCTTGCCCTTTCCCTGTCCAACTCTGTTTATTAAAGCTGAATTTGCTATCTGTCCAAGCCAGGGGCTGCTTACTCACCATGATTTACTGAGGTGGTGATTTTCTCCACCCCCCCAGCACCTTCACCCCTGTTTTGGTTTTGCTAATTTCATTTTCAGAAGGATTTATACGCAGTCCAGCTATATAAATTCCTTGGGAGATAAAAGTGCCGCACACTTCCATAAACAAAAG
Organism: Eurypyga helias; assembly: GCF_000690775.1. Classification (NCBI taxonomy): domain Eukaryota; kingdom Metazoa; phylum Chordata; class Aves; order Eurypygiformes; family Eurypygidae; genus Eurypyga; species Eurypyga helias. Next base: position 2,989 of record NW_010233757.1, read on the forward strand.
CTTTTACTTGCATCCTGTCTTCCTTTTTTTTCTTGAAGTAAAAAGGAAAAAACCCTAAAAACAAAACCCCAAGCCATCTGATTGAAGCAGGTATCATAAATGCATGCTGGTAATGATTCTGTATTCCACAATGCTGCTACTTTAACTTTTAAAATCTGTTTCCTTTCTGGTTTGTAACATTAATCAAAGAGCCGCTTCCTTCCAATTTTTCCACAGACTGGGGCTAATTAGAACCACTCGAATCATATTTTGTAAATTCCATGTGGATGTTACTTTAGGTTTCAAGATCGCGAGTGCTTCAGGTTCAGTCTGGCTGGGCGCTCTTAGGGTTATTTTTATTAATGTTTCTGTCTCCCAGAGCAATTCACGGTTTCTCTCTGTTCACCCCACATAGATCTGTGGGTTCACGCGCAGGGGGATGTCGGAAATAGATGCTCCAAGTCAGGAGAACGAAAAGCCGAGAAGGAAAGCGATTTTGCAGCGTAGTTTCCAAAGAGCAGCAGAGAACCCCCTAAGTAACGTGAAGCTGAGGATTCAACAGACTTGATAATTGAGCCCTTAACCTCCTGATGTCTATATCAGAAAAACAGAGTCTAGCAGGGGGAGACAGAGAATAAAAGCAAATACTGGGTAGGAGGAAGCTGGGGAGACACTGCAATCCTGAAGTGTAGCTCAGGGTACGTATAAACCTGTGTTACCTTTCCTTAGGTTCGGCTTTTCCCTCTGGTGAATCGCAGCGGGTTTAAAGGTGGCTTTGGGAGAACCTGGGTGTTTGTAGCACAGCCGAGAGCCTGGCGTGTCTGTGGCGTGAGCAGATATAACTTGGGGAGACTTCTCTTGGAATTGGTGTTTATGTTTCCCTGTTTCCCTTTGTTTCTGAAGGACCGACCAGTGATGGTGTTTAACCTTTATGGGAAGTTAAATGGGTAGAAGTTGGGAGTTCTCAGGTTGTGATTATTAGCCTGTGCTAAAGAGATTTGAATCGAACCACTTGGAGCACCCGGCAGGGCGATTGCTGCCATGCTCCGCTACGGATTTTCTCTCCCGTGTATCTGTGTACCCAAATAGGGCATCGGAGAATTAGGGGGCAGCGGGCTTGTGAGAGGGATCTGAAAGTTAACTTGCTTTTGGTGTGTAAGACTGCAGCTTCAAAGAAAAGCAAGAGCACATCGTAAATTTTGCTAAAATTAATCAACCGTTTAAGAGCTCCACATTAACGAGGTTTTCCAGGCAAGCAGCTTTCTTCTCCTCTTCTTCTTCTTTCTCATTCAGAGTCCGAGAGGGTTGGGGTAGAGGGGGGAGAATGTGAGTAAGAAGAGGAAAGGGTGGAATTTGAGTAGAAATAATAAAAACAAAAAAGGCTGGATTTGTAGAATATAAATCCTCATGTGTCCTTGATCCATATTGTCAGGGTTTTTTTTTTTTGGTCGGATTTGTCCTGTGTGCCTTTGACGGAAAAGGCACGTAGAGAGAGAGAGAGAGAGCGCGCGACAGAGGGGGGGAGAGAGAGACGTGTCACTGCTTTGGAGCTCATTATCATTCTTAATAAGTCTTAAGGAATAAAGAGGAGCATTGAGTGTAAATGCTGGGTAATCCTAACACTCCTCAAGGTGAGAGGAGTCTCGAGGACACAGAGAAAGAGAGTGAGGAGGAGGGGGCTACTGCAGGGGCAGGAGAGGAGCGGTGGATGGAAGTGGTTTCCAAGGGAATGGGCATGGGGTGGTGGGACTTGGGGCTCCGCGCACTTGGGGTTTGTCCCACGGGCCTGTGCCGGGGAAAGTTGTCTCCAAGTTCGCATCCCAGCGATGGTGAGCAACGCAGCTGGACCTTGGGGCTGAAATACTGGCCTCGAATGGTGGTGCTCTCCGACAGAGTCTGGTCTGAGGAACGAGCCTGCCCTCCTCCCCTCGCCCCCCTGCGCCGA
>NW_010233758.1:0-13434 GCF_000690775.1 Eurypyga helias
GAGCGGCGCGGCCCGGGGGCTTCCCCCTGCTCCCCGTGCTGCCGGCGGAGTGGGGCCGCCTCTCCCGTCAGCGCCTCTCGGGAGCGGGCTGAGGCCTCGGCCGTCTCCCTGTGTCCCCGGGTACCTGTCACACGGCGGGGCAGCTGGGGGGGGGACTAGCGCGGGGAGCGGTGCCTGAGGGCTGCGAGGAAGAGCTGCCCGTCCCCTCGAAGGCAGTAGGCGCCAAGGGCTGGAAAACTGTGGGCTCTCTTTCGCGTGGCAGCTTGGTATCCCACACCCGTTCCCCAGTCCGCTTCCTCCTGTCCTGCGCGAATTACAGGCCAGAATGAGGCGTTGTGAATTTATGTGAGGAGATTGCGCTAACAAGGAGAGGAAAGCAGCTCTGTGCCTGCCTCTTGGTGATGCTTTCTGTATGTGTTTGGTACAAATGGAAGCAAAAGCCTTTTGCTTGCGGGACGTTTGAGTTTGCCCTTATCACCGTCGGAATTGTGTCGGGTATGTTAAGTTTGAGAATCATGTATGTTGTTAGTAAGGAGCACAGGCTCATGTTCTGACCATTTACCCTGGGGGCGCCAAGAGTGTGTAGTCAAAGCCTGGGCTGGAAAGTAATCACAGAAAAAGCCTCTGGATACCAGGAAAATAACGAAAGTATGTTTATGGGGGTGAAAACAATGAAGGAAAGATTCTTCAGGCCTTTAATTTGTATGTATCTTCTTCCTTTTTTTTTTTTTATTCCTCTCCACCCAGGGAGTTGTTTTAAGGATCATGGAGGAGTGAGCTCCCTGCTGTTTTTTTGAGTTTCTCATCTATCTGATTTTGACATGATCAAATGTTTGGTGGAAGATGTGCGAGCCAGGCTGCGTTCTGGGGTGACTATCAACTCACTGGGGCAGTGTGTTGAGGAGCTTGTCCTCAACAGCATCGATGCCAAAGCAACGTGTGTAGCTGTCAGGGTGGATTTGGAAGCTTTTAAGATCCAAGTGGTGGACAATGGCTCTGGGATGGGGAGAGAGGACTTAAATGCAATGGGAAAGCGGTACTTCACCAGCAAGTGCGGCTCAGTGGGAGACCTGGAGAACCTGAGGTTCTACGGCTTTAGAGGGGAGGCTGTGGCAAGCATAGCCAACATGGCCAGCGTAGTAGAAGTTTCGTCTAAGACCAGCAGGACAGCAAAAACGTTTGTGAAACTGTTTCACAACGGGCAAGCGCTGGAAGTCTGCGAAGCTGAACAGAGCAGACCAAGTGCTGGAACTACAGTGACCGTGTGCAATCTGTTTCATCAGTTACCAGTGAGGAGAAAGTGTATGGATCCTGTGCTGGAATTTGAGAGAGTGAGGCAGAAGGTGGAGGCTATTTCACTGATGCATCCCTCTGTTTCACTTTCTTTAAGGAACGACGCTTCTTGTTCTATGGTGCTTCAGCTCCCCAAGACAAGAGATGTACATTCTCGGTTTTGTCAAATTTATGGACTGGGCAGATCACAGAAGTTACGAGAAATAAATCATAAGTCTGGAGGATTCGAGCTACATGGTTATATCAGTATCGAAGGACATTACAACAAGACTATGCAGTTCTTGTATGTGAATAGAAGGCTTGTTTTAAAGACAAGAATACATAAACTAATTGATTTCTTATTAAGAAAAGAAAGTGTCATTTGCAAGGCAAAAAGTGGCCCTGTGAGCCGGCAGGCGAGTTCGAGTCCTGGTCGCCATCGTTGTGGCCCAGAGTTCTACGGGATCTTTGTTGTCAATGTGACCTGTGCGTACAGCGACTATGACATGTGTCTGGAACCTGCAAAATCTCTAATTGAGTTCCAGAACTGGGATGTTCTTCTAACCTGCGTAGAGGAAGGAGTGAAAAAATTTTTGAAAAGAGAACATTTATTTATTGAACCGTGTAGCGAGGACATCAGAGAATTTAACAAAGATAATGACTTTTGTTTGTGTAGCGCTCCAGTCCTGAAGCCCTCACCCTCTGACAAGAAGGGCATTCAAGACAGTTTTAAGAAAGCATGTGATGAAATTCTGGATTCCTATGAAATGTGTAACTTGCAATCAAAAGATGTCAAAAGGAAATCTATTACTGGAAAAAAATCTTTGAATCTTACAGAGTCAAATAAAAATCTACAGGAAACTGAAATTGCCCCAGATCAGAAGATTGCTGAACGGTCTGATCCATGTAGGAACAACAAAGTGGAGATTCCACAGCCCAGCAAAGATGGCACAGCTTCTGATTTCATTATAGCAGATAGCTCAGAGCAGGAGCCAGAAATCACCAACAGTTCCCAAAAAGCATCCGAACCTCATCTGGAACCTTCAGAAAATCTTCGTTCCTCTTTTACTGGCGGGGCCAGATCGGAATCAAGAAAAACAGACAGTTGTGGTGACCTGCAGCGTTGTGCGGGGAGTTACACAAACGGTATGGGAAGCCAGCCAGGCACAGTGCAGAAAAGCAGTACCATCCATACCTTAAATAACGACGTTCATCAGTCGCCGTCTGAGAGGGAAGATCCTACGGAAACACCAGTGGGGCTGGAAACCGCCTCTGGGAGTTCATTGATGAGACTGTGTAATGCAACAAGAGGAGGCAGGGAAATGGCTGAAGCGATAGATGGTGCTGGAAGAGGGGCTGTCTGTTCAGTACCATTAAAATTGTGCTCTATGGGCCTCATAACACCTGTTACGCAAAATGAGACCCCATACAAAAGTGATCAGAAATTAAACATGCCGTGTAGACCTGGCCCTGTCAGTGCCGAGGGTGTTTTTGGCCGCAAAGTGAATTTTCCGAGTCAGTTTTTAAATGCTAAGGATGTCTCCAGTAACACAAACAAAGAACATACACCTTACACCAGAGAAGTATGCATGGCTGATAGTAATGGGTGGTTAGAGAACAAAACTTTGTCAAACCAGGTGAGTGAGGAGAGAGCTACGCCTGTTACCACCAGTGAAAGGCATTATGAGATAGCAGGTGCTGCAGAATTGCCGCTGGCAACTTCTTCTCACAATAAAGTTATCAAAAGCACTAGCAGACAAATAGCTGTACCAAGATCTCGGCCCTCTAAAAAGCTGAGCTTGGCCACGCAGCTGGGTTCATTGGAAAAATTCAGGCGATGCTATGGGAGAGTCAAGTGTACACTGCCAACACCAGTGTCGGAGCGGAGTGCATTTGGTCTCCCAGTTTTTAAGTCACAAGCTAACTGTGACTTTTCAAAGAATGACAATGACAATCAGAGTAACTTGAGCACTCGTGAAACTCCAGCTTTGGAAGGTACAGATTCTAATGATAGTAGCCCAGTTTTTGGTTCTTTGGAAGAGACTTTATTCTGCAGTGGAGAAGCTTCACAGGACAAACAAGTCCTTTGCCAGAGTCCTTTGACGTTGTCTGATTATTCTGAGGTTAGTAAAAAAAATCTGAGTTGTAAAAGATCTCCAGGGTCGTTATCATCCAAACTGTCCCGAATGAAAAGTGACCGCAAGGAAGTAGAACAACTTGGTGAACAATTCCAAACAGATTCAGGTAGAAAAGATGAGTACTCTTTTGATCTTGAATCTTCAAATAGTAGTCATTTGTATAATGCTTGTCAGACAGACAAATCCTCAGTGGAAAACACGAGGGAAGGTAATTACAGTATTTCTAAGGGGGATGGATGCTTTCAAACAGACAGGACGAGAGCAGAGTCCATGAAAAGTACTTTCAGCCCATCAGCCCTCGACAGCGTGGAAGGGGAGTACAGTGTCTCTTCAGGCAATGTTGTATCATTACCTGCTATGGAGGATTGTGCTAACATCATCTGTCAAGAGAAAAGTACATTAGATGAATCCTCACAACAAAATGTGAAAGACACTGATGTTCCCCATGTGACCTTCCCAAGTAACTTGGAATTCTCTGCAGACAACACAAGCGCAGGCGACCTCAGGAATGATTCATGGTGTTCTGATTGGCTGCAAAATTTTGATGTTTCCTTGGGTAAGACAATATACATCAATAAAGCAACTGGGCTGAGCACCTACAGCACTCCTGCTGCTGAAGGGTTTCAAGCTGCCTGCGTTCAAGATATAACAACGATGGCCGTGAACGTTGTTTCAGAGAACGGTAAGAGGGCTGGTGGTTGTGAAAATGGTATGAGGAAAACGTTTGTGTTCTGTTAGCTGCATAAACACCTAGCTGGCAGTTCATACTAAAGTAGCCATTGCCTTACACATAATAGCTGTATGGAAGACAGGAAAGTGTTGGGAGCTATGGAGACAGTAAAACATTAGCATTCAAGATATTAAGAGGTAATTTTTAATAAAACAGGAAAAAAATGTCAGCAACTTGCCAATTAACAGCTGCCTAGTTTACCAGGCATCGTGGCATTTACTGTGTTCACAGCTTACACATAATTGGTTGTGTATAAAGCGAGAAACATACTTTGAAGTAAGCATACCAGAACAATATGGTGGGTTTTACCACTTTGTCCTAAATGGTTATGTTTCGAAGAATATGTTGTTACTGAGAGCCCCATATTAAAATGATCTTTTTTCAACCTGCATACAAAATTTAAAAGAACGCTTGAAAAATGAACGAAAACCTAACTCTTCATTGAGAATGTGTAGGCTCCTTTCCGCAGATTTTGGAAGGCTGTTCCTTCACGCCTAGCTTTGTAGGAGATGTGGTGGAACCACCATTGCTGGTGGTTCAGTGGTGGAGCTTTTCCAGAGGTGACGGGCCACGACGCTGTATTGGTTTTTCAGAGGTGTGGTGTTCATGAGTCTTCACTGATCTATCTGTTGGGTTTGACTTTCTGTGCCCTGATCTGGCTCAGCAGAATAGTGTCTTTGACAATTTTCCCTTCCATGGGTAACCTTTGTTCAAAGTTGTTCTTTGTTCTGTCTGTAGGCAGATTTTATGAGCAAAGATGCAGCCATTCCACACGTAGACTGTATTTTCTGCTGCATAATCTGTTTTGAAAAAGTAGTTTGGACTTCTTTCTAGATAGTTCTCCTGTGAAATATTCATCTAAGCAGTCACAATAGCCTCTGGTGTGTCCCGTTTTGTCTGTTACTTCCTTCTTTACCACCAGTCATAGGAACACTGCTGCAGTGTTTCAGTTGTTAAGCTGTTCCCTTTTAAGTATAATAATTGATGCCAGTAGTTCTTAATGTTTATTGTGTTCCATTGAAGTAAATTTGTTACAAGGAGAAGAACATCTCTGTTTTTATTAGGTAAAACTACCTGCGAGAGTACATGTATGCTTCTTGACTAACACACTTCATTTCTGCAGTTTACCAATTTCAGTTGCCCACAGTGCTGCTTAGTAGCCAGCCAGAGCACTGAGATGTGGAGCTTGACCTTCCATCCAAAATGTAGTTGGATGGAACACAATGCTAGTGCGTTCACACTTATGAAGAGAATACCTCACATACCCTAATCCTTTCGGATGTATGGTCTCTAGTCTTTGAAAATGCCTATTGTGTTGCGTCTTTTCACCTCCAATGGTCTCGTTCTTTCTTAGCCTTATCATGGGGCTTACTCTCCATCATTGAGTCCAGAGGAGGCCACGAAGATGGTCAGAGGGCTGGAGCACCTCTCCTATGATGAAAGGCTGCAAGAATTGTGCTTTTTCAGCCTGGAGAAGAGAAGGCTCTGGGGAGACCTTATTGCGGCCTTCCATTACCTGAAGGGGCCTACAAGGAAGCTGGGGGGGACTTTTTACAAGGGCCTGTACTGACAGGACAAGGGGTAATGGGTTTAAACTGAAAGTGGGGAGGTTTAGATTAGATATCAGGAAGAAATTCTTCAGAGAGAGGGTGGTGAGGCACTGGAACAGGTTGCCCAGAGAAGCTGTGGATGCCCCATCCCTGGATGTCTTCGAGGCCAGGCTGGACGAGGCTTTGAGCAACCTGGTCTAGTGGAAGGTGTCCCTGCCCATGGCAGGGGGGTTGGAACTAGATGGTCTTTAAGGTCCCTTCCAACCCAGACCATTCTATGATTCTATGAAGTAAATACATTATTATCCTCAGCACCGTTTCTGATGTTATTTGCCAGAAAAAATCATATTAGTAATATCTCTGCCAGCTCTCAGTTCCCACTGGGCTTTGGGCATGCAAATCCTAGCTTTATGAACAGTGTATATCCTGAACAAGGATGTACGTTCCCTACAATAAGAAGCAGGGAGATGACTCTTTGTTTTATTACACATATAAAATACTAGACTTCTGTTCATATAGGTGCTTCTGTGAACTTGAGAGATAGTATCTTTCCATGACAATAGCCATAACATTCCATCACAGTCTTAATTAGGTAGCGTTCTTCAAGTTACCAGGAACCACAGCAGGCCATCTTGTCCTCTGGTCTGGGGTTTGTGACAACAGGGTGCTGAATTACTTTCCTGTGCTGGGCTGCCAGTTTGACTTCTTGAAATGTTTCTTTGTCCCCAGGGTTTGACCATCATTGGTCCTTGCTGGAATGGAGCCCACAGTTAGGAGTCTACGCACTGGCCTAGGATCTCAGAAAGCCTTTTCATACTGAGCTTATCAGCACGCAGCTGGTTTTCTTTGGCGTTAGCACTCTGCCACTTTTCCTGAATGCACACCCTTAATTTCTCAGTAGAAAGGAACTTTATTAATTCGTTATTATTTCACAAAGAATAGAAGTCTGAGTTGTACCAAAGGAAGGGTGAAATGTTTACCACTGTGCTGGAAATCTGAGCCACTTTTCTTACTAATCTCGATAACAGCGCAGGTTTGGAATACCATTCAGTCATGTCTGGGTGGGTAGGAACATGTTGTTAGGCTAAGTCTGATATCTCGTGTGGTCTCACTGACTCGCAGTCTTCAGTTTTACAAGTCCCTGGTAACTGTGTTAGATATTGATAGGAGGGGGGATAGAGGGACAGTTTGGCCACTCCTTAATAGAAGGAATTCAAGAGTGTTTTGGTATGTTACCATCTACTGTATGCCTCCTCTTTTTTGGGGGAGGGATAACACTTCTGATTGCATTAATTCTGGAAATAATGGTTACAAGTTTAAAGCAGCAGCCAGTTTTTAAGTTTTTTTATTACTGCAGAAGCCACAGTAATATTTTGAAATACATTTCCTGATGCAAGCATGTCTGATAATTCTCAGCTTTTACATATGTGCTGTTGTTTCAACATCAGACTGCAAAATCTGTGGGATACTGTAATTTGTACAGGGCTAAGCATGCACTCACTCATGAAATTATAATCACTGTATAGCTTTTTGTAATTTTGCATGCTGTTGAATCTGCAGCAATAAACTTATATTGTGTTTAGGGTTTCAGTTCAGGTGCCATCCCTTTAGAAGTGAGATTGTGCTACCCTTCCTACCTAGACCTCGGAAAGAGAAGACTCTAGCAAGCCAGCATCTGAGAGGTAGGGCCAGCTTTCCAGGACACAGTGTTCTGTGGTAAAAACAAATCAAAGAATTCTCCCAGATGTCCCAACAGGAACCCAGAGTTACTCAAGGTCTGTTAACAATGGGACCGTGTGAGTCATCTCGGATCTAGAACTGGAAAAAAAAATGGTTTAGGGTTGAAGGCAGGTTAGGGGATACTTATTTACAGGATGAAATACCCAGTTCTTTGTTGAATTATGTCAGTGCTTTAAAGAATAATTACCCACTCCTTTCTTTGTACTCATTCCAACCTTGGAATGTGAAAAATAGCTTCAATCCTCACAATTTTTTTTGTGGTGGAGAGGATGAAATCATCTTTTTGGTATGTGACTTTGTCCAGAGGGAGTGGGTAGCTAAACAGGTCTTTTTTCCCGCACCCCCTGCCACATTTCCAGGGCCTGTTGAATGGTACTGCAGCATATTTAGGAGTCAGAAAGCTGCAGAGTGTCCTTCCTAGTTAAAGCAGACAATGAGAAAGCGCAATTTCATGTTCCATTATTGATTTCTGCATTCTCCCCTTTTTATACTGGAAAAAAAATGCTGCTTGTGTGATGTAAAGGTACCCAATGCACCGTTGATTGGTGGATGGTGGTAGTCCCTCTGTTATCTATGTGCTCTTTCCTAGATGCTGAAGGAGAGTCTCTCCAGTTGTTGCTTTCAGAATGGGATAACCCTGTTTTTGTTCCCTGCCCAGCGGTAAGTTATCACCTCGCATCTCATGCTAAAACAGGAGTCAGTTTAGCCTTCTGTTACTATCTGACACAGGGACCAGCATTGCAAATAGGGTAACCATTGCATATAAGTTATTCAGTGATACATTAGGCTACAGACCTGGCAGTCATGTGTTTTTATAGACTGTTGATATGTGAGTCACTGTTGTGGATATATTTAAAACGAGAGAAGCAGGTATCAGGCTAACCTTTTGCCTTATGTCATTTAAAAGCAAAACATTATTGTAAGCTGTCTTTCTCTCTACAGAGATAGTCATCTTAAAATTAAAAGTCAAAGGATGGCAAAATTGAAGTACAGTGTCTGTCCTCTTTATGGACAGAGTTAAAGTAACCCAGCTTTCTTCTCTGGCATGCAGTGGGTCTTAAAAGTGTATTTTACTATAGTTGTTTTCGTAGCCTGGCAGGATTGTAGCATGTGAGAGGGAAACAATGTTGGAGCTTTTAGAAAAACTTCCTTTGTTGTCATGAGGTAGCATTATCTTTAATCATCATGTTGTGTGTGTGTAAACATATGTATGTAACCATTTCCACCTGCAAACAATAGAGAGGGAGTAGCAAACCACCTGCTGGTGAGTGTCTGAAGAGGAACGGTTCTGTTCAGTTGTTGCTGCGATGTTTACTCTTGACTCGTTTTGGGGTAATACATCTCTTGTAATGACATCCATTGAGAGCTCACAGGCTGGTAATTACCTTCAGGTTTTCTGATAGATACTTGAAGTTAGCTGAATGCATTGAAGTTAGCAGGTAATATCCAGATGGGAAAGTGTAGGAGGACGGAAGCAAAGGGATTGCTGGACAGTGTCTTTGGTAACTGCTACCCTTGTGTAGAAAGCTTGCTTTGTCAAAATACACAGTGATTTCCGGTTTTTCTGAAAGCTGGTTTGTTGGGGGTATTTTGTGTGTGTTTGGGGGTTTTGCCATATCCTTTATAGTGATCTGTAATTCCGTTTTTACAGATCGCTGTTGACGTGACCAGCAGTCAGGCTGACAATCTGGCTGTGAAAATTCACAATATCTTGTATCCTTATCGCTTCACCAAAGACATGGTTCATTCAATGCAGGTACAGTGTGATCTACCACTAGTTTTCACTCCCAAATTTCCACTCAGCTGATGGGATTTACTGATGTTTCTGCCTAGTGGGAAAGAGATATCCAGGGAAATAGTTTGTATCTGTAATTTTCACAAGCACAGGCAGACTTCTTGGTTGCTGTGTGATACCAGCAGACATGTATGTCATGCCAGATCTCTGTATCACCTCATGGTTAATCAGCTATCTGCAAGTCACTCTAAAATTCCTTGGCTGTAGGGTTAAATCAAATCAAGAGATGGTCTGTTACTGCTGCTTAGAAACACTGTTAACTAAATGATATTTCAGTGGGCAGATTTTTGTATTTATTGTAGGCATTTGCTGCGTATTCCACTGAAACCTGTGTCCTGTATCTTCTATTTTTATTGACCTTAGGCTGTCCTTTGAAACTTACTGAGGGGTTCTGTTAACTTTAACTGATCAACTTTACCTGTGTAACGTTTTCCTTTGTATGTTTTTAAGAAGGTAAAGCTAGAAGAAATTACCACTTCCCATCTCTGAAGACGCTAAATACTGCCTTAAGTACCCTATAGAAATTTTGACAATCTCTGTAGTAAAGACCAAAAATACAAAATGTTGCATCCCGCCCCAGGAAAGGAATAAAAAGAATCATTAATGACTTGCATCCCTGCAAAGAAATAGGATCATCTATTCATTTGTACCGAGGAGGTGAACAGTGCACATGTTGTGAGACAGAGAATTCAGAGTGAGCTCTGTGTCAACCGGGAGAAACTCCTCCCTAACACCACATCTATTAATTTAAATCTAACAGTAAGATACTGCAAGGATTGTGCTTCCCTGCTCAGTATTCCCTGTAGCTCTGGTTGACTTTTGATGCTTGAGAGGAAGGTGGAATCAAGTCACAGAGGCAAATTCTACATCAGAAAATGAGGGGGAAAATAAATGCTTCCTGGCTCCTACAGATGATCGGTACAAGCCCTTAAACACGGGGCAGGTTAAAAAAGGTTGTTTACATTCTCTTTTGGTGATATCAGCAAATCAAATACGCAGAGTTGCTGTGCACAGCTTGAATTCCCAGCTCAAGGAGGCTCCTGCACGAGCATTTAATCCATTCTGTAAATTTCCAGCTCCACCTTAGAACAATTAGAGCTCTTGCCCCTATGACTGGCTGAAAAAAATTATCCAGAATTACTGTCTTGGATACTTTGAAAATCTCTTAGTTCCAGACTAAACTGTTTCATGAACAATTTACGGTCATTTTACTTTCTGCCAATATTGTCCTTTAGCTTAAATAATTGCTGCCTTTTCCATATTTAGCCCCCCACTGTTTTTATAAAGAATAGTTAGATACCTTCTCAGTCTCAGTTTTGCTAGGCCAAATTCTTGAAGCCTTTGGGATTAGAAGAGATGTGGTTTCCACTCCCCTAAGCATCCTACTAGCTGTTTGTTGCGCTTCATCCACTTCGACTGTCGTCTTCTTTTGTTTCCCTTCCTTTTAAAAATAATTTTACCACTGAGTAATGATTTTTCTGAGTATCTTACAGGTTCTTCAGCAAGTGGACAATAAATTTATCGCTTGTTTAATCAACACTAGGAATGAAACGGATAAAAAGGAAGGTGAGAGTGGTTACTAACATGAAGTTGAGGTGGCTGTCAAGTGCAGTTAGACTGTAGGGGGAACACTGTCCTGATTGTATTGTCTTCTTGCCTTGGGATGATATTGTGAGTAGAGGAAAATGTTAGTCTTCACTTGAAATTTCCTGGATCTTCTTTATCTTTGTTTTGGACGCTGTTGAATGTTCCTACTGCCTTCAGATTAGTGTTACAAAAATAGATTGTACTCAAATTACTAACATCTTTCAGACTCTGTTCACAGTGTCTGGACATTCATTGTTGAAGCCTGCTGGAGCTGTACAAAAAAGGCATTCAAAACCAGTAGTTTTCATAACATTTTAAAAGACTGTATGAAACAGAACAGTTTGTGGGTGACCTCAGCCCTCGTTCTGAAGTTAGATGAAGATGTCAATAGACAAGAGTTTCTGACTCAATCTAATTACCTTAATTTAAATGCCAATTTGGATCACTGAATTTCTGTTCTGTAGTGACTTTATGTTCTGCCAACACAGCCTCCTCACTTTATTTCTGTATAACTGGCTGATAGTTATCATCTAAATGTGGTCATTCTCCCCAACCTGTGCCGTTCTTTGGTACAAAGTTGCTTAATTCTCATCTCTTCTGGTACATTTGTAGACGGAAACCTCTTGATTTTGGTGGACCAACATGCAGCTCATGAACGGATCCGCTTGGAGCAGCTTATAGCAGGTGAGGAGTCAGATGGTCTTGGGAAGAAAGATAATCGGTGCGGAGAAAAGTACGAACGAGCTGTCAGAAAGGGAAAGCGTGCTAACTTACTGAAAGGATAAATCTGGGATATATGGAACCAATAGGATATTCATTTGTCCTTATCCTGATCCCTAGGAGAGTGCAGGCATTCAGTATCTGTAGCAGCCATAGCATTGGCAGCTGAAAATCGTTACAGTGGTTCCATAAATATAAGATATACTCCCTATCCACAGAACTATCGAACTAAAATAGTCCTGACAATGCAAGAGCAGGAAGACTGATAGGAAAAACAATGAAGAGGAAATAGAACAACACCAATAACATTATGTGGTTAGGCTGTGAAGAATAAGACACGGGATGCAGAGTAAAGAGCATAGTTCATTCGGTTTCTTTTTAGCTGAATGCTGTGCTTTAAGCCTTAAAATTTCCTCAATCTGAAACTGTTTGCAAAGCGGTAATGGTCTTCTCTGTAAGCTCATTAGCCATTGGTTTCAGTGTTAAGAAGCACAATAGCCATTCATCAAACACTTAAGAATCATTGACCTTCTCTTTCACCAATAAATGCTGCGGGGTTCATCAGAGAGCATTCCAGGAACCTGCTCCTCTTGGTCAGGTACTGAAAAATGTTAAAGACCGAAGGGAGAAAGGCTTAATGAATAGTATTTTAATGCCCTTTGTATCAGACTTTTCTGTGGAAAAATTTCTCACTGTGAGTTGGACTAAATATATCAGGGTTGGTTTTTTTTTTTTGCTATTTAGGGTGACTCTTTTTTGGAACTGGTGGGAAAAAACAAAGTGGCATTAACCAACCCTTCCCCAGAGACTAGATGTCTGGTTTGTGAGATTCCCAGCCCTCCACAAGTTTCAGGAGAAGGCATTCCGTGGTCACTTTTTAATCCAAGCAGAGGATTGCATGCCAAACCGTAGGGTCATTAAGGGTAATGCCTGCGTAAATACTCTAAGAGAGGATACTTCCAAACGATTCATTCACAGGTTCCTATGAGAAGGAAGCTGCAGCATGTGGCAAGAAGAAATTACTGTCCTCCTCCATCTCTCCCCCTTTGGAGATTGAAGTTACAGAAGAACAAAGGAGATTTCTACGGTTAGTAATGCCCAATAGCTCTAAATTTTTAGGGATGGCTCTGTTGACCAGGAAGATCTCTCTATATATTGCTAAGTTACTGTGAAGCTCAGGAAGAAGCTGTTGATTCATTCCTGAGCCAAGACCCAATGTGCTGAGGAAAATAGGTGTGCTTCTCTGACACATCCTTACAACATCTCAAGACAAAGCCCTGCGGTGTGCCACCTCTGTGCCCTATGATGTGCTCTGTTGTCCCTGGGAAAGCAAACCTTCCTGTGTGGGCAGGAGGGTGTCAGAGCAGTCTCCAACAGATCCTGCTGTTCGGGGCTCAGGACTTGGGAGTGCGCGCTAGCGCGGTGCCCGGGGTGTGGATCTAGGCGCTGGTTTAGCCGGCACTGGTTGAGAAGAGCAGGATGAGGTATAGAGAGTTGGTACTGTGAATCCTTCAGAAATGCATTCCATAATCCTAGGTGCCTGCCAAGAGCAACTAATGAACACTGTTTCCCAAATGTTTCAGCATGGTGGCCTAGCTGTTATTAGGATATTTAACTTTCGTACTGTAAAAGTTCAGAGGCGGATTTGTTGTTGGACTATGGCAGACCTATTGGACACTAATCAAACTTTTTTCCCCAAAAATCCTTGTCTGTCACCTGCCACATGCATTTGTGTGGGTTTTTCTCCCTGCATTGTTCTTCATTACATTTCTTCAACCTTCACAGGACTAGACTACCTCATTATTCTCAAACTGCTCTTTTTTGTGATGCCTGTGGCAAACTTGACAGCTTTTAAATCACTTCTTGTTAACATTGTTGCCTATTATAGATAGAGAGCAGCTC
>NW_010233759.1:0-855 GCF_000690775.1 Eurypyga helias
CCCCCAACCCCCCCCTAGAGTGAGACTGCAGGGGAGCAGGGAAGTTTGCTCCAACTGGCAACTCTCCTCTTCCTCGGCTGATGGAAAGGAGGGAGCAGCAGGCAGGGATCTCTCACCTTCTCATCCCTCCCAGCCGTCAGGAGCGTTTCCTTCACAGGACCCAAGAGCCACAGAAGGAAGACGGAGGGAAAGCTGCACCCTCTTCCTCCTGTAATGCTAATCAAAAAAAGAAACCTTGGGATGGGGGCTCTCATTGCTGATACAGACAGGCTGCTATTCATATTCCTGATGGTCCTGCTTGGAACTACATATGATCTGGATGTCACCTGCGTATTCATCTGCCATGATTTCAACTGCCTGTGGCTGGGCTCTGTGTCGTGGCAGTCTCTGTGCTCCCAGAATAATTTCTAGCAACTTTATCATCTTCTTTGAAATCCCTTACGGATAATTTTTTTCCAGGTTGATTTTGATTTGAGATATATATTTTGATGTCATGCAAATACTGATTGCTTTAGAGAGACCCCCAGAAGCAGAGCAGAAAAGATTTTTGAAAAGTATTTTAGTGTGCCCTGAGCAGGCTCCTGTTTCATCTGTGGAAAAAAACCAAAACAAAACCCACCCAAAAACCACTAAAAAAACCCTAAAAAACCCACACAAAAAACCAAACCCACAAAAAAAAACCAACCTGAAAAACCAAAAGTTGCATTTTCACAGAATCACAGCATGGTTTGGGTTGGAAGGGACCTTAAAGACCACCTAGTTCCGTTCCCCCTGCCATGGGCAGGGACACCTTCCACTAGACCAGGTTGCTCAAAGCCTCATCCAGCCTGGCCTTGAACACTTCCAGGGATGGGG
>NW_010233759.1:991-28051 GCF_000690775.1 Eurypyga helias
AAAAGCCATCCTCCACCCGTGTCGGCGTTCCCCCCCCTCCCCAGCTTTTTTGTAGGCCCCTTCAGGTATTGGAATTTTACTCCTAGAATATCAGGTCTGCAAATTACATTCTTTCAGAGAGACCCCAGTGGCAACACCCAGCTTTTCCAGTGTGCAGCAGAAAAGGAGAGACACCACGGAGATGATGTTTTTAAGCAGCCTGGTGCGAGCAGCTGGGTACAGGGGTTCCCTGGCCCGGAGCCACCTTCTGATTCCAGCAAAACAGTCGTCAAGATGTTGACACAATGGCAAGACTAAAGGCAACCACCGGGTTTAACGAGCGTGCTGAGCTGGGGGACCCCAGCATGGGAGAGGATTATATGCTTCATCGATAAGGACACATGGAGAAGTCTAAAGTTTTAGGGGACTCCTGCATAAGTCCCTCACTGGCATGACCAGCTGCTCCACAGGTTTCTCTTTGACCCGTCCTTGCCTCACATTGCCAAAAGTCATTTCTGGTGCTGGGGTGACAGCTCTCCCATGGCACGTCTCCAGCAGCCTCTTCTCCGTGGTGCTTCCCACCATGGCTCCCCGGCAGCAGTGGCCTCATGTGACCTGTGGGAGCTGCCTGAGCTCCTGTGTGGGTTAAGGTCACCTGGTGCTGCTCCATGGCTTGGTGGGGCAGGAAAGCCACTTTTTGGTTTCATCTCTCTTCCCAGGACCCAGAGTCTACCTGTCCCAGACAGGGAGCATCCCAATCCAGGGTTTCACCAAAAAAAGAGGTGGCCATCCATTTCTAGCAAGATTTGCTACCTGGTGTTGGAAAGCATCAACATGGCTGATACCAGGAAGGGTCCTTGGTAGTTTGACCATGACAATTTCTTACTGAAGATATTCTGAACAAAACTAACTTAGGAGGAAATACTACCCATGGTTGGAAACACTTCCAAGAGGCAGCACCCTTCTGTTCTGCAGGGACAGAGCCGATGAGGTTTTGTGGGAACTGACGTAACACTCAGGGTACTGGGAAGAGCTTGTCACAACTGGCTCTCCCCATGCCCCCATGGGAGGAAGGGCAGGCAAGAAGCCTCACCCTACTCAAACTGCCAGTGTTCACTCAGGATCTCACCCAACCTCAGTGAAACACAGTCCAGGCTGAAGGAAAAAAAAAGGACCTTAAAGCTTAACGAGCTTTCACAAAAACTCATAATTACCTGGGCGTGGGGGTGTGGGTGATACATTCCTGTCCATCTGAGCATCCCTGTCCTCCCATGCACCCTCAGTGTCAGCTGTCTGCCCTGGGAAAAAAAGGAGCAGAGGTGTTGGCCTCCTCTTCCATTTGCACCAACCGTACCTCTGCTCCCCCTCAAAACCCTCCACCAACATACCCTGTAGATATAGGGGCCACCCCACAGACACGCAGTTTAACCGCTCTGCCTCTCCCATGTATGACACAAGATGGATTTAAGGGGTTTAGGGGTGGAATTGCAGAAAGGTAATTCAAAATTGACTAGAACCGGGTAAGCTGAGAGAAACTCCAGGTTGTGGTGAGCATCTGGCCACCCTGCTGCGTGGCTAAAATGGGGTTCAGCTTCTCCAGTTGCTTTAGGTCAGGACTCAGTAAAGCATGAATGAAAAAAAGAAAAACCCATCTCAGAGGAACTTCTGCTGGTTCAGCAGGGCTGTCTGTGGGGTACCGTAAACTTGAGGGGAGTACTGAACTGTGGATCTATTGCCATTAGCATTAAAGCGAGAAACTGAAGAGGGCTGCCACGTGTGCAGCTCACGTACCAAACCCAGCAACCACTCTGCCTTGGCTAATTTCCTTAAAGGAATGAAGCAGAATTAAAGGTAAGCAGATTTTAAAAAAGTAGGGAATCCTTTTGATTAAGGGCTTCTCCTTTGGCTCTGGCTTTGCACTGTCCAGTAATGCCTGAGGTAGATGGTGTCAAATCTGTGTTTTGAAAAGCTGAAAATGGGGAAAAAAAGGGCAATTGAATTCTTTTGCTTCAGAGCATTATAGATTTTTAAAGATACGTATTTTGAAAACCATTCCACTGTCCCATTATTTTTTACTTAAGTTCAGAAATGGCTTTAATATCATAATACTTGACAGGATCATTTTTTCCATTAAGGCTTTGTGATGGCAGATCATTAGTTCAGATATTTCTTTTATTGGTTTATTTTCAGATTATGGCAATTAGACATCAAAGAATAGGAATATGTCCCTCTCTTTTTTTTTTTTAATGTGAGTCTGGGTGTGTAAAATAGCCTTGGAAAAGCATAAAAATAGTTATTTTTCTAGAAAACTTTTTTTCTCTGTGATCTGCAAGGCTCCTGAAAAATGCAACCGAAAATTTGGGATACAGGTAAGTAAGACTCACTGGGAAGTGGAAATGAACAACTAACTCCTGGTAACCCTTCCTTCCTTTCAGCTCAGGTGGTCTCATGTTGGTGGGTACCAGCCCTCCCTCTCCCTCTCAGGGAGCCTCCAACCCATCTTCTGCATCTTCCCGGGCTCCCTGAGAGGTGCTTTTCTTCCGCAGCACCCCTCACCCTTCCCAAAATCCTGCCTTGAGGAGTCACACAAAGACGTTCTCATCTGCAAAGAGGGGAAAATACCCTGGATCCATCCTGACTTTGGGGGCATTTGGCTCTTAAATGAATGTGCTTCGTGGGTACTGATTTGGAAACGGAAAAAGGGGCAGATGAGAAATGCCTTGTTCTTTGGGCCAGACTCGGAGTACTGATGTCACACAGTTGGATTTCCATGACTGGAATAGGGAAACAAAAAAATAATCAGCACCTGGATTTGTGGTGTGACTTGGTCCCTCACCTTTTCAGGCCATTCCGACAGATGCGGCCCTGGATTTTCATAAATGGCTATAATTGTCCCCATCAAACGGCTTCAGCTTTGCACTGACCGGAGCCACTGAGGAAGGGGCTGCTGGCACCCATCAGTGCACCCCCCGCGCTGAGCGTGCATTGTGCAGACAGCTGGGGTGCTGTGCGGGTCCGTCAGGAAGCCCAAGCCCGGATCCTTGGTGCAACCCATTTCCCCCCGCACTCGACTGATGTCAGCGCGCTGGGAGGCGAGGGCACCAGATGCGCACAGCTGGGGCTGCAGAGGGTGGGGATGATGCATTGCCACCCTGCAAGGGGTCCATGAGCATCCCAGCAAGGGAAAATGCTGGAAGAGCAGATGAAAGACAAACTGAAAGGGAAACAAAAGTGGAAATAACAGACTCAGTGAATCTCCCTACCATTTCCCTGGAAATCAAGTCAGAGATGAAGCTGCAGCAAAGAAACAGACTCTTCTTGCTACCAACCCACCCCTAGATGTGTACAAGCTGCTTATTAGCGGCAGACCCCAACCCCCACCTTCCCAGGCAGATGCCTTCCTCCCTCCCCCCGGCTCCCTTTCCGCCTCCACCCAGCAAATCTCACATCCCTGTGCCAGGCTGGATGCTGGCCCCGTCCTTTTGGGCTCAGCTGGCGCAGGGGGTGTGGGGGTGCACAGCCAGGTCATGTCATGGTACTGACAGATGTGATGTGACACAAGGACATCCACTCCACAGGTGTTCCCATTCACAGATTCCCACCAAGGCCAGGTGTGTCCAGCTTTCCCCATGCAGCCCCCCAGGCTAAGGGGAATCACCCCTTTGTCCTCTTCTCCCTTCTGGACTGGCAATGGGGATCACTTCAGTGTTATGGGGGAGCAGCCAACCCCTTCCCACTGGGGTGCTGCTGGAAAGGAGGGGTCAGGACTCAGGCCATCAGATGGGATTTAAGAAGAGGTTTCCCAAAGGAAAAGCAGACATTTTCCCCCAGCCATATGCTGCTTGATGTTATCCAGCCAGGGGCTGCAGTCTCGCTTACAGTTAATGGCATCATCATTTCAGTCTTCTGCTAGAATTTAACATAGTCCAAATGAAGTGGGGGCTGTAGACCCTCCACGGGGGTGCTCCGCTACTCACTGCTGGGTCTTCCTAAGTGAGCAGGAAGGGAAGGAGGCACCCCCGGAGCAATGCTGAGCAGAGATCACAGAGCGAACCGTGCTCCTCTACTCAGTTAAACCAAATTGGATTTGCCAAGCTAGCAGCCCCTCTCCTGCCTCCTCTGCCTGGTATCAATCTAATTAAAACGCTGCTTCTCCCACGCTGCTTTTCTTCTCAATTCAGCTTACTGGAAAAGCAGAATAAACAGGCTCTGGAGGGCCAGGGCTGGGGTCAGTTGGCAGAGCTCATTGCAAATCACCAAAACAGCAGCACAGCGGCATCGGAGCGAGGACCATGTTCCAGGCTGGGAAGGGTGGTGGCAGCATCTCTGCTTTCAGACCAGGGCTTCTGAAACGCAGGGGGCACTTGGAACCCATGTCTAATAAAGCTCCAGGAGAGCTGATGCAGGGGAGGCAAAGGTAGAGCGGCGTTCACATCAGGAAGAGACTCTTCTTGCATCGGCAGGAGCCGCCTTTCCCGTTTGCTGCGGGATAGAGCATGGAAACAGCCCTTGGAAAGATACCTCTAAAAATGCATTTTCCCTTTCACCTGCTGTGCAGAGACACTCTGTTGTCTCTCTTTTTGAAAATACAGCCTCTCACTGTTCAGGTTCTGGGTGCGGACGAGCATCGCTGCTATCGCAGCAATTTCTCTGCGGGGTCTCGCTGAAGCAGCAGGAGCAACCGCAGGTGGGACGTCACCGGGGCAGGAGGTGAGCTGGCAGTCCCAGCTACAGCGAGGCAAAGGGACTTGCCACATGCTCCCAGGGAGGATGGTCCTGGCTCCCTCCCAGGCAAGCTCCTCATCTCAGGGACCAGCCCGCCCCTGGATGGAGAACCAAAAGCTCTGTCCCAAATAGAGCACAACAGAGTCACTTACTTTTAAGAGATTTCCTTTAAGCCAGCAGAGACAGAGAAGCCATTCCTTCCCTCTTTTCTTCCTCCAGGCCTCACACAAGGGGCAGAAGCTCTGTTCCTCTGTCCCTGAACACACAGACCCTGCCAGGGAGGTCCCGATGGTGTGTCAGACGGAGCCCCACGTCCTCTGCCAGGTGCCACTGGCTTTCAGCGCAGGAGCCCCTGCTGAAGCTGGCACACCTTAGCTCCCCCTCTCAGAGCCTCTGAAGGACAACCCAGGAGCATTTAGCCTTCCATCACTTGTCAAAATATCCAGGATGAGGAGCTGGAAGCCAACCCAAGGCAGGACAAAAGTTAATGTTTATGCACCAGGATTAAGGCATTTTAGTTAACCAGGGAATGCTGCAACCTTTGAAAGACTCCTTGGAAATGCCATTCGGGCATCCAAAGGAGTTGGGAGCATTTCGGCCAGACACAGGTTGGGCAACAAGGCCTTGGGTTTCTGGCTTGCTGGCTGCCTGCCTGGAGGTATGGAAAGGGCTCACGCGGAGGTGGCAAGGGCTGACAGCATGAGAGGGAATGGTTCAGACATTGGGTTTTGTCAGCTCCCACATTTGAAGGAAAGAGGTCATCACCCTGTGTTTACCTCATTTACAGACTTACTCAGGACAGGGAAAAACTGCTCTGCTTTCCAGGCCTGGTCAGCAAGAGTCTGGCGTTAACTGACAACCTCCGGTACGTGCCCGTGCCGCGTCTGTAGCAATCCTCTGGGCCACAGCTCCAGGAGAAGCCAAGGGCAATGTCACTACCTGAAACATCCCCCCAGCTTCCACATGAGCTGAGAATAATCTCCAGAGGTGGGATTTGGGCATGGCATTGGCATCCCTAGGTGTGGGGAAAGCAGCACAGCTCTCAGGAGCACAAGAAAGCAGCATTTCAAACAGGAACGGAGCTCTTCTGGTATTTTCCTAGAAAACATTCCTCAGTAGTTTTTTTTCTGTGCAAGGGGAGAGAAGGATCATCTCCACATTAATCAATTAATGAGCAGCGGCAGCAAGAGCTCACGCCGACGGCAGCGGTCGGTTAAGTGCGGTGGGTCACGCGGGTTTGTGACTAATGGGCCACATCGATTCCCGCATCACCTCAGCCCGGCTGGATGGCTCTGGTGCAGGGCGGGGATTTAAGATGATTGCTGCTCCCATCTGAGGGGGCAGCTATTTACTATTGCAGCTATTGTTACTGCACATCAGGGAATACTTTAAAACGCTCGGAATCTATCAGCCAGATTTTAACCTCCTTTAGCAGGGAGCGGGCAGCGGGTCCTACAGATGCAGCCACAGCCCTTATCTAGTGCCACTCAGGTGGGGACATGGTCCCGCTACCTACATCATGGGTGAAATTCTTCAACAGCAGAACCTGAAAACCAGGTTTAGGAGCAGAAAAGGGCAAGGCAGCTCCCCCCAAGAGAGCTTCTCGCCTTTTTCCCCACGGCTGGATCAGGAGGTGCAGCTCTGACCGGGGAGGCTGGTTCTGGGACCCCTTCCAGGGCAGCATCCCTAACTGGGAGAGCCCAGGGCTGCTGGGCCCTTTGCTTGGATCTAGTCATGCAGTACACCTGCGTGTGCGTATGGAGCGATGCAGAGGGCCTCGCCGTCACCTCAGACACTGCCACCCCCTCGCCGTCACCTCCAAGCACAGCGAGCACACGTGGCTGCTGTGTTGCCTGAGACTGGCTGCAGTCCAAGGACCAAGCCATCGTGTTGGACACGGCCCTGCTGGACCCTGTGAGCCCCTCGGCTGCGAGAGGAGGGCCATGTGTGCCTGGGAACAAGCCGCCTCTCCTCCCGTGTCAACCCCACCGCTGCTGGCATGGCAGGAGGTGGTCAGGGAGTGCCCGGCATGGGACAGGGAGGAACACAGGGCACTGGTGGTACTCAAAGACGCGACGGATGCCCTGGGAGAATGAGTAACAGCACTTCCCTCCAGTGGTACCCCTAGCTGACCTGTCTGTGCAGCCTCCCAGGAGCTCCAGGGATCTCACGGCTGGCATCCCACCAACGCAGCTGAATGCCTCCTCTGGGCTCTGCCCGTCTCACCCTCGCAGGGCACCCAGAGCCCAGGGTGGGCAGGGATCTTGGGGACCGACTGCAGAGCGTCCATCCACAGGGTGCTCAGGCAGCAGGAAGGCAACTAGAGAAATGAGGAGGGTTCCCCTGAGGGCCTGCAGCTTGTGGAGAGGCAGCACCTCCCCTGCCCACCGGAGCCATGAACCCCGAAACACACTGGCACTTGCCTGGGGCCTCTATGGACTCAGGGTACTGAAAATAAAAGTCCCTATTTCCTAAACGTGGAAGAGGTACAACATGGATGGCTCTGGATGCAGCACGAGTTCTTTGCCGTCGGGCTGATGGTCCTGGGTGCACCAGGCAGAAAGACAGCAATGAAAATAAAATTACTGCTCCTCCCCACACCCAAAACCCCAAACACACTCAAACCCGAACCCCAGGTCTCATTTTTCCACCACGTGACCTGCCCACAACACACTGATGGCTGGAATAAAGATGGAAAGGCTTTCCATAACCAATGCAGAAAAACACTGTTGTGTAACGAGATCCTCATACCCCAGCAGACAACTGCTATAGCACTATGGTTTTTCTTCTCTTATCAGCACAAACACATACTTTCTCCACAGCGTTTCAGACATCCCTGTCCTTGGTTTACTGATACCAGGGTGATGGGCACACACTGGTGCCGTGATTCCTCACAGCAGGAC
The DNA here is from genome assembly GCF_000690775.1 of Eurypyga helias. NCBI lineage: Eukaryota > Metazoa > Chordata > Aves > Eurypygiformes > Eurypygidae > Eurypyga > Eurypyga helias. The sequence goes on from NW_010233759.1 coordinate 8,599, forward strand.
CAGTACAATATCTCAGATGACTGGTGAGAGACACATCAAGCACAAGTCAGAGAAATTCCCAGCAGGTGGAAGCTAGACGCTTTTTTTTTTTTTAAACTGCTGTTAATTTTCTTAAATTCACAAAACCAACAAATCAGACAACCCTTCTTGTATACTTACACTTCGCCATGTCCGACGGGAATAAAAATTTCAGTTCATTTGTGACTGGATTGGTTTTCCTTTCTAATACAAGCATCTCAAGTTTTCCTCTGCCATTTGTTTTCTGTTCTCCCCGACAGCTGATAAACCAAGAATACATGCATGTGAAAACAAGGAAGTTTCTCTTAATGATTTTAGACGAGTGCAGAATTTCAAGACAGTGCAAACCCCCAGACTTCAGGACCTCTTTTTCCCACAGACTTGTAGCCTACTTCTGAGACGTAAACCTCTCCAAAGTGCTCCTACGATGTCCTGGTGGAAAAGGCAATAGCAGGTACCTGCACAGGAATGGGGCAGGTGGTCACCTGAGCATTTCTGCCTGGGAAAGAGCCACAGCAGGGACGGGAAAACTGCTCCTGGGAGAGAGTTACCAGCACAGTTCTGTTCTGTCTTACTGAACCAAACCAGAGTACGTTTGTGGCTCACGTGAAGGCTGCTTTGCTGAAGATCCCAAGGGAGGAGATTAGCGTAGAGATCTTCTTCCAGCAGTTTGACAAAGAGGACATGTACGTGTCCCTTTCAGCAGCAACAGACATTTTTCTAGAGGCAGAAAAAGATTTTATGGGTTTGTCTTAACTGCACGCTTTGTCTCCCTGACACAGTGCCGTTATTCCAAGAGCAGAGACTGATCAGACCACGAATAGAGCCGTAAAAACAAAGACGAGCGTTTCAGTTGTAAAATCGTTTTTTATTGTTACAAATATACATATGAATAAAATCCCTTCGACCTGTAATGTAAGTGGGTAGCTGCGAAATTTGCACCCCCTCCCTCGAAAGCAGAAATGTTTATACAGATGTTGAACTATCTTTCCCGTAGAATTGCACATCGAAAGGAAGCTAATATGCAGACAGAACCGAGGAAGGCCTCTAGAAAACACCAATATTAATAAAATTTCAGTTGCCCTCATTCCAATCAACTATATACATTAATATATGAATGTGGAAGCATACCATGATTATACATCATCCAAATCCTTCTCTGTTGTGCTTTTTGACGGTACACAAATGTCAGCGCTGGAGCTTTATGTACAGTACGAGAACAGGAAGAAAGAAGCTCCCTAAGGGAGAATGTAAAAACCATACCCAAGCATTTAATATATATAATCTATACAAATTATTTTATTAGTGTGCTCTTTTAATATAATTACAATGTGCAATTGCATACCGCAAGAATATATTTATAGGTAAGTCACGTGCAGGTTTGACACATTTACATTCAGCAGTACAACACATTACCTGCTGTACAGTGTACTCGTGTACGGCCGCGTCCAGCTGACTTGCTTTGCTTTCTCCGTGCCCCAACGCAGGGCATTCTTTGTAGCTGCTTCAGAGAAATTCAAGTAGAACGTATGTAAGAATGGCTGGCTTTAGCAAAGGCCTGGAAAGGGCTGTCTGCTTTGTGCAGAACAGAAATCTTGAGAGCGGCTTCGTGGTATTTTGCTAGCTGGAGTTAAACCACGACAAGGACCGAATTAATGCTGAGTGTACTGTGAATCACAATTGGAAGATCAGGTTTTCTGCATGGAAATGTACCTGTGGTGAATGAGCAGCTGGCTAGAAGGGCTGTTGATTGCTGTACCCTGATTGTTATATAGAAAGCTCTCGCGCTACTAAGCACTCGTACTGATCGCTAAACAAAAATAAAATCTTTATCTGCTTCTTCGCCAGAGTCACTGGACTTGCTCCCCTGATGGCCATCTTTACTTAGGGACCGCTGCTTCAGTTCCTGGAACTCATGAGACTGCTGCCCAGGGCTTTTCTTCGCAGCTGTGTAAAACAGAAATAGGTCTTACTAGGAAGAAAAATAATTAAAAAGACATTCACACACACGGACCCGCTCCTGCTCCCACCAAATTTGTTTGCACCAGTGGGAGCAGCACAGGTCTGTGAACTCTTCAACCCAGAAAAAGGTGAGAGAGAAGAGAGTGAGTTTGAGCCAACTTTATCCCACTGTTGGCTGGTGAGCAGGCAAACCTGAAATACGCAACTCAACACTTCACTGTGACGTGGATAATCGTTAGTTAGGAACGCCTGGAGACCCTCTTCTGACCACACCACTTCCAAACCCAGAGCTGCGTTCTTTTTTTCCCATCCGGGCTGGATCTCAGCTGATGCACTCCTGACTGCTAAGGCACTTCTCTGACCTCACGGCACGTGGCCCTGGCAGGACACATCCCTCTCCTCCCTTTTGACTCAGCAGCCTGAATCAGGATGGACATTCCCCTTGGCATCCAAGTTACCTGAACGGCTGTGCTCTGCCCCCCCAGCACTGCCAGGGCCCGATGCCCTCCCTGTTCCCTGGTGGGAGGGGGCACTCCTGGCTCTGAGCCCAACCTGCACCTCTTCCAGCTGGGAGCACGGGCTCTGCACCCTGCTGTGCTCGGCAGCAGAGAAAACAGGAGGATGTACCCACTTCCCATGACCCAGATGCTAACAGTACCCCCGTTCGCCCAGCACTCTAAAATCTCAGTAAGGTCAGGGTTTTCCCTCTACCTACAAGCTTTGAAACAATCTGGAAATAAGGTTGTAAAACCTTGTTAAGATTTCTGATCTAATCAGTGGTCTACAATTGCTATGGTAACAAGACAGTTACCATACACATCGATGGGGGAGGCGTTATGCAAAGATTGACAGCTTTAGAAATCTCAAACCTTTAAACACACAGGGGCCCTTAAACATGACTTCGCTGCAATTCGTCTCACTTCACCCCCACAAAATTACACATTACAGTTACAAGACCTTCTTTGCTCCACCGTTTCAGACAAGGACGCATGGCTTCGGTTGGCGCTGATCCTTGCTGCCAGATCCTCGTTGCCTGCCCGCGCTTGTGCATGCCTCGCAACCAGGCGCCGGCAGCTGCGGAGACCAGGAAGCAGCACCTCTCCTTCCCTGCGCACTGCTCACCTGTAGCCTCACCGCAGAGGGGGACAGCCTGCCCTGTCGCCAGCCTGTAGCTTCAGCCACGGCAGCAGCAGGCTGTCGCTGACCCATCTCCATGGCCGTTTCAAATTGTGCCAGGAACGTGGAAAATGCTCGTAGAGGGATGCTTCCCGGATCCCCAGGGCAGCCTCAGCGGGGATGCTCCCTGGATACCCCGGGCAGCCTCAGCGGGGATGCTCCCCGGATCCCCGGGACAGCCTCAGCAGGGATGCTCCCCGGATCCCCGGGGCAGGGGACAGCATGATTGCCCAGGCAGCGCTGGTGTTTGGCAACAGGCTGTGAAACAGGGGATGTGACGAGAGCAGAACAGACACATCCAGCGCCCGTCTTGCAGACACCCACCTCTGCACACGTGGCACATTTGCTACCCAAATAATTCTGAGTCCAAAATACCCATTTCCTTGTTCGTGCTAGCCAAAATATGGCAGGGAACAAGAGCCAACAGCTACATGCTTGCTGCATTCTTATCCTGGTTTTGCAAGTTGGAAGAGATAAGGAAAGGATTTTGAGAAGGTTTTTAAAAGGCATTTAATGGAATTGGGGAGGATTAAGATACTTAAATTCTGGAAAAAAAAAATAGCCATTTTTCCCTCCACAAACACCACTGCTTTTTGAAGTAATAGGTGCGTGGAAATTTTTGAGTCATTCTTGATCCCACTAATAACATGGACTTTTTTTGAGCCTCCATTCACTCTTCAAACAAACCCCAGCACACATCCTGCAGCAGCCTGATGAATCAAGACACCTAGTTTCCCCCCAAAATACCTGTGAAATCTCTCAGGCATTTAACTGCATATACTGCAAAGCAGCTTCTGCCACAAGAGCTTACCCCTGCCCTGATGAAACCATACAGAGGTGACCTGCACAGATCTGCTGCAGCAACTCAGATTTTGAAGCTTACTTTATCAGAGAGATATCTTGGAACCAATTAAAATATAATAATTGATTAAGATGGGGAGGAGAGATTCCAAGTTTGGGTGGGCTAAGTTTGATTCTACAATATGAAGAGGAAATTGCTTCACACGTTTTGGGCTGAGGATGTTACAAAAGGGTTACACGATGTCTTATAAATAGAAAAACTGTGGGTAAATGTAATGGCATAAGATGTTCAAACACCTCAGTACTTCAGAAAAAAAACATTTGAATCATTGTTTAAACAAACCAGTTAAGAAGTAAAGAGACGCATGTGAACACATATCATTTGAGAACTGGAGCTTTTATATCAAGGCTTTTTTTTATATCAAGAATATTTTACATTTTTTTTCTTTTCCAAGGCCAGGCTGGACGAGGCTCTGAGCAGCCTGGTCTAGTGGAAGGTGTCCCTGCCCATGGCAGAGGGGTTGGAACTAGATGGTCTTTAGGGTCACTTCCAACCCAAACCTCTCTGTGATTCTATATTTTAAAAACACATAGATCAACCAAACATTTTTATAGCCTAATGAATGAGTTCACTGTAAGTTCAAGCTCTTTGGAAAGCACAGCTTAAGCACACAGCACAGTGCTAGGTTTGGGTTCTTTTGGTAGGTTTTTTTTGAGTCATTTGTTTATGCAGCCAAAAAGCAAAGTTCTGTGTCAAAACAAGTTGATTTACCCAATTCTCAAATGGTTTTGGGTGTAATGTACTGAAACTGGCACTAACAATATTCAGAGTGAAATGAGTTTTGAAATACTTCAGTGCACGCACCTTAAGAAGGAAAGGTACGTGAGAGCACGAAGCAGCGGAGACTCTACCTGCGGCATACTGACACGCCAGCGTGCCACTGGCACTGCAACGCGCGGTCACGGTCTGTAACGACCCCTCTTCAGCAGAGGGGCTGCAGGTGCTCTGCAGTACCAGGCACGGGTGTTGCCACGAAGGAAAACGCACACACATCTCTCACCTCGTGACTTTTTCACGCCACGTGTTTCCCACGGGGACAGAAAGGTGATTAGCATCCCATGGGATTTTTACCTTTTCTCAACAACAAACCAACACCCTTTGGTGCCTCCTTTGCTATTACAGTTTCTTAACGATTGTTAGTGCCAGTTATCAAGGACCGTCTCGATGCAAAATGAAAACTTCTAAGCAGAAGTGGGCTGTGCCTTCCTCTGCCCCAGCAGATTACCTTCCTCTTCTGCACTGGTAGAACACTGCCCCGAAGTGGTTTTCACGCTGCCAGATGGCTTGGCACAGTCATGAGCTGTCTCTCTTTTTTGACAATCTCCTGTTTGCTCTAGCAGGGAAAAGGATTTGTTTATATCCCTAAGCGGTTCTGTAGGCCCACATATGGAAAATAATATAAATAGTTTCACTTATCCCATTTAATCAGTTGTTCAAAGAGCGTAATCAATATGCCACATGCTCACTTAAATTTAGCCCAGATATTTGCATATGTTGATAACTGCAGCCCGATCTTGCAGGTATGCTGTGTAAAGAGGTGTATTTTGAGATCGTCCCACCAAGTACAGCTAAACTCATTAACCTAAAGCAATTTTACAATCAAGTATCATCCGATTTGCAGCTTTCTTTCACAGGAAAAATGATGTTGTTTACTAACTTTGGCAGATTTGCAGTGATTTACCAGTTGCAGAAACAAATTGAGCATGCTGGCCTGAAAGGCGGCAGAAAGCAAGGACAGAGGAATGACTGAATGAGGAAGTAGAACAGTAATAACAAAAAAGGAAAACCTGAAAAAAAAAAAAAAAAAAAAAAGCAAATTTATCCCAAATAACTTTATGCAAAGCACAGCAGCTCCAAAAGGGCCTGGAAACCCCATTTTAGCCATTCTAAACTATTATTGATAAAATTAGTGCAGCGCAATACAGTGGCAACTAGAAACCCCTGTGTTTGGCCAAGTCATCTGTGGAGGTCTAAGGGAGCGAGGAGTGAGGAAAGCAGAGTGCCTGACCCCTTTTGTGTAAGGATTTGCAAACAGCAAACATATTGGAAAAATAAGGCAATTGTCTCTCTTCTCCCATGACAACCACAAACTGTAAACCCTTGTCAAGTCTGTGCTGTGTTAGAGATTGCTGTGACACAAAAGGATTGTAGATACGATCCCGCATTCCCTGCTTCTCCAATATTGCCCCTCTCATGACAGGGAGATGGAGAAAGCACATAGCACAGGAACGGTGAGGTTAACATCAAATTACAACATCCCTGCAACAAGTCCCATCCCACTGTGTTTCTCTAGTTATGTAGTAACAAGTTCTCTCTGGCAGTCTGGCTGAAAGCAGGGGAGGAAACAGAGACTCCAGCATATGCAGTTATCAGACGGCCGCTGAGAGGGTCTGCTGTGGCAGGACTGCAATCCTTCTCAACAGCAGAACACGCTGCCAGTGCAGTCGGTATCTGCCTTGTTTGCCCCCAGCCTACACTCTGTAAAACTGCTGGCAGAGTATAAAAGGGCGCCCCTTTCCCATCACTTAAGCTGTGAGACAATGACCTTGGGATGGAAATGGGACTCACTGCCTTCCTTGACTGGAGTTCCAGGAACAAAGAGGTCTCACCCCCAGATGTCAAACCTTGTCATTAGTGCCAGCTAAGACCATGTTGAGCAATATTTCTGGGACTACTTCCCCAGATATCCTATATTGTGGGAAGAAGCCTTAGCTCTTCTAGGAGCAAACTGCGGACAAGCAAACACCTCAGCAAAAGCTGAGACTCAGCGCACACGCGAAAAGCAGCCGAGAGAAGGCAGCCTACCGCTGCGTGTACAAGGTACCAAGCCCTGCCCCGGCACACAGACACACTGCCCGAAGAGAAGGTGAGCTCAGTCGCATGCAGAGACGCCCCAGAAAGGAGGAGTACACACAGAGCAACAGGCTGGCTGCAAGGAGCACCGTCAAGGCCGCTCCCCTGGAAACATGCTGAGCCACGGAGCTGCATTTTGCATTATTCTGTGTGCCTGCTATCAATCAGCATCTCGGTTCAGACCAAAGTAAACCATAATATACACAATATAAGTCCCTTAATTGTTCAGCTACATTATTAATACCAAGGGCTTTGTCTTTCACTTGGCTTGATCAAAGGAAGAAAATATAGTGCACCACCACATGGGTGGAGGAGATGGGGAACAGGTGACCAGATACACTTTCCCTGCTCTTTCTTCCTCCAAATGAGTGACCCTTATCTCTTCCAAGTGAAACCAAATCAGGGGACAATTACACACCGAATTCTAGTAGAAGACAAACACACCGGAACGACAGTTACACCAACACTCCTACCTTCTTGAGAAAACGATCTGACTGTGGGGCTGCTCTGGCCATCCTTCTCTTTATCAGAAGGAACTTTCTTCAGCACAGGTGGAAGCAGAGCAACTTTTGGGGAGCTGGGACCAGAGGGAGACTCAGGAGCATCCTCTGTGGAGTACCATGAACAAAAGGGTGAGAAGTTTTATTTGCGCTGTAGCTCGCAGAAATGGTGTTGTTACGATGAGCCAAACCTCAGCACAACACACACACACACACGAAACAGCTAGAATCTGTGTCAGGAAAAGAAGGATCCAGGGATTTACGTTATGTCAAGAGAACACATGATGGCCTTCAGTCCAGGTGAAAGAATTTTAACAGCCAAAGCAAAGACCTGAACTGAACTCCAGCATTATTGTGTACTGCTATTGTAGCAGAAATAGAAATCTGATGAGACCAACTGAATTTCCTGCAAGACATAAGTATGCAATTTGTAAAGAACAGCTGAAAACTATTTTGGATGGATTTTTTGGAAATATTGGCTCTATTTATATTTTTATTGTCCTGAAACATAATGAACTGATCCATTTAGACGTCCTGTTTCACAGTTGTAAGGCATAAAAGTGAACCAGTGAAATAAACTCCATAAATAGCCTACAGAACTCTCTACTTCCAGGAATAAATTGCCAGTCCATAACATGATAGCATCTGCAAAGTTTTTCTAAATAGAAAAAAATACTTTGTTCTCTAGACTCAGAGGAAATCTGGAATTTAAGTTGAAATCCATAGTTGAAACCATCTGAATACCTTGTTTCTTTAAAAGGCTGGATATGCCTTATGTATGGCGAGTTGACTGCCATCCTTACAGTCCTCCCAGGAAGACCTTTTCAGTCTTACCCTGGACAGCATGGAAGTACAGCCTGAATGGATTAGTTAAAATGCTTGTATGTTTGCTTCCCAAGGAATAAACAGTGGCATATGTACACAGCAGAGGAACCAGGAAGATATAATAGTACTGACAGAAGGAAAAAGGAAGTCAGGGTATCAGCTAACGTGTACTGTCTGTACAATGCATTAATTCAGTTGTGTACTGACAATTAATAGTGATGTATCTCACTGCTGAGGAGCTGCCCCTAAAGGAGTCAATCCTTTTACTTTCAGCCAAGGGAAGTGATGACCTTCCAAAGGCAATTCAGTCTGGATGGATACACCAATTTTCATTACCTTCTCCACAGTTTTGATGTGCCTGCGAGGCCAGTTGCTTTGGGAAGCTTGGTATCAACATATGGATGAGCACGGTGCTTGGCAAACACAGCTACGTACTTCTGCACTAGAGCTGTTATGTACTTTATTGAGGAACCACTTGCAGTCTCTGATAATTTATGGACAGCTGAGCTGTGCTCCTTTGCTCTCAGATTACTTAGCAAAAATTTGCTACCATTACTTTGGCCACACCGCTGGAAACATCGGCGGGAGCAAGAGCCTAAACAGGATTATTGCTTGGCTTCTCCACCACGTCACCTGGGCACGCTTAGCCAGTAGCTCCAAGTAGTAGGACAGAAGTCGGACTGCAACAGGGATAGTGCTGCTTTTGCTGTTGCCCAAGGAGCTGGCCTATTATGACTAAATACTAATTACTCTCTTTGTTAAACCCACAGCATGCTCCCCCTGCAGGAAATTGGGGCTGGCAGAAAAAGATAGCTCAGGTCTTTCTGACAGCTAAGATTTTCAGGTAACACTGCCTGTTTTACAGATTAAACATCACCAAGTAAGCCATGCTTTCCTATTGTATTCACCTCCTTGAGCATCTTACCCGACACCTCGCCTTCCTGATCTTTTCTAAAATGGTCAATAAAATAAATTTAAAGCCATCTAAAACCTGAAGGAGATTCTGTATCTGAACAACAACATTCTACCCACTAGAGTGCAGAGACTACGTAGTGCTCAGGTTACACATCAAGGGCAGGGAAGAGGCAGTAATATCCCTCTGCCCCCTCATCCTCACCAGAAATGACATCTTTCTAAGGCCAACAGTGAGTATGGAGGAAGTCTAGAGGTCTGTCAGCTCTTACGCATGGCTATGCTCACATTTTTCAGTTATTAGAAATTAATGAGCTGTATTTGCCATAGCTACTCGGGGAGTCAGTAACCAGCATTTAATTCCTCTCAGCTGCAGTGGCTCTACTTTGGGAAGAGGTGGTTGTGACATTAAACAGCAGAAAAAGGCATGGGAGGTTTGCTGAAACATTTCACGCTATTGGAAGTCTGCAGATAATATCTGGGCAGGAGGTTAGGACAGAGGAGAAGTTAAGAATCATTCAACTGGCAGTCTTGCAGGGTTATAAAAGCACAGTTACAATTATTTCCATTCAAAAGCAATAAGGAAAGAAACAAAGGCAAAACAAGGCAAAAAAGAGTGAAAGAGAGTAACTTGCACAAACGGACTCTCTTTCACTAAGAATAACAGTCATTTGTTCAAGGGGCCAAGAGCAGCCTGCCAGAAAACCCTAAGGCATTTAGTATCTAGAGCCAGGTGTTTAGAGAAAATACAGTTGTTATTGTTCGTGCTGCTACAACATGGCTTTGATGCTGAAAAAGGTCTATACGCTCTTCTGTGAAAGCAAGCTAACTCTGCTGCTGCTGCTATTGCTTCTCCTCAGGCTTTGTAACTGTGGATCACAGATTAAACCATTTCAGTAAGTTGATTTGCATTAGGGCAGAGGGAGGTGGAAAAGAAGGATGCAAGTCAAGAGCAAGTGACCAAAGAACCTGTCCCTCTAAAGGTAAACTTCTCTGTTCAGGACATGGCCACGGGTGTTTCCACCGTAGCCCACGCAAATGCCCCTCAGAAGCACCCAGCTGGGGATAACCCATGTCCAGAACAGCTCCTCACCAGTGCGAGAGGCAGAACGTGGCTTCTGTGGCACTGTGGGTCGTCCTGCCAGGCTGGGCTTTGTTGACTGCAGCGGGGGTTTTGGGCTGGTTGGTGTATTGGAAGAACTTCTTGCCTTTGCACCAGCTTCTGCCTTTGGTTCAGCTTTTGAATTTCTTTCTGATGATGCAGAGATGGAGTCACCTTTATTTGAGGCAAACCGACTCTCTGGAAGGGTCTGCTGGAGTTTAGGCACTAAAATAGACAGAGACATGAAATAAAGTCTCCTGCAACATAGAAGACTCGATGAATGGATACACCGGTGTGGAAAATACCATTATTAGCTCATCTATCACTGCTGTTTGAGTGCATAACAGGACCCCTAACATTTCATTCAAAATCACTGCAAGAAAAGCACCTAAACCAACTAGTTCTTACACATACTATCACAATTCAATTTCCTCAGAGGTGATGGCATCTCCCCCTTTTTAATATATTTGGGGTGCTGGCTGGCTGGATATTATTCTCCCTTCATATTTCTGGGAGCAGATGGTACAGCCTACCTGCTGAGAAAGCAGTGACAGATCCGTGGAAAAGGCAGCCTTTGGCTGTTTTGTGCCTCCACAGACAAAAGGTTGGGTATCCAAGATCAACAAAGAAATCCTGGCCCAGAAAATAAATCACAAACATGTGATCAGCAGGCTACATCTTAATATTTGTTGCTTTTAGCAAGCTCTAGAGGAGATTTTGAAACTTAGCCCAGATCAAAGTAGTCTTGATATAATATTTTGATTTATCTAATAACATTGTGTATGGATTATGGTTTCCACACATTAGCAAGTTTATCAAGGTATTATTTATCCTAAACCAAGTCCAAGGTATTTACAGATAAAGCTACACTGGCTTCCAAGCAATACATCAGCCCGATCTAGCTGCGCAGGCTGGTGGAAAGCCTGCTGACCTCTAGGTTGCAAACAAGAAAAATGCCTGTCCTACTTTCCTACTCTGCAGCTTTCAGAAGGTTGAAGGCCTGTATGTAGCAGGTATAATGATAATCTTGGATCTTATACGTTAACTTGGGAGTTTCAACAGCTGTCCCATCTTTATTCTCAGAAGAGAATTATAGACAAACTGAAAAGCAGACTGGTAGCCTTGGTACTTGGCAAAGCCAAGTATGTGCTCACAGATGCTGACTTGGCTTACCTACCTGTTATTCCCATTCAGGAATCCTACTTGTTACAAAAGCGCTGAACACAGACATTTTAATGGCAGTGGGAGGGAGAGGAGTGTTGATGTAGTTTGTTGCAAGCCAATCTCCAATACGTTTTTCCTGCTTATGCAGCTGTTTTTCAGCCCAGCTGGAGTTAAACTCTGGCAAACCATAGAGGGTTGTGTGGCACATTCATATTTGTGTGAGCGTGTGACGGGGAGAGTTTGTGTCTGCACGCATCAACACGCTTTCATGCTGCAAGTGAAACAGCAGGACACCTCCACCTATGAGCGTATGCATACAAAAAAGCAGGCAACATCCAGACATGAAGCAAGGAATTAAAAAAAAACCCTTACTCCTTCTGCATCACTATCTATAGTTTTCCTGTAGCAACATCCAGCAATTTTCTATTAACTCTCTTTCTTGCTTTCCTAACCTCAGGCCTGCTAGTATTAGAACCCAGTAAGTTAAAATAAATTAACCCAAAACAAAGACAAACTGTAGTTGTAACGGTAAAGAGCAGCCTCAGGGAGCTCTCAAGCAAGAGTGGTAAAGAAAGAACTGACAGCTGTAGGGCAAAAGGCAGGGGCATGCACAGTGGAGTGAGGTGGGGGTGAAACGTGTCATATACAGAGACAAGAACCAGAGAAAAAATTGGGGTCACACCCCCCCAGCTACTCTAATGCCCCAAGCACAGACTATTCTTGCTCCTCTGACTTCAGTTTGATGATATCAGGAGACACATGTAGTACACAAGGTCCTCCTCAAAAGTTAAGCAGGCTTTAAAAGTGCTGATTTACAGAGTTCGGCATCTCTGAATATGCTGTCTTTTTAAACTAGCTTTAGAAAGGTATAAAACTTCATAATCCTTTTCTGAAGTCCTTGACCAAGATGGCCACATTTGGGTTTTGATTTCAGCCTGTTTTCTCAGCCTTGCTTCTGTACGTTCTGGCAAGCTTACATGCCGCGCTTTCAGGATACCTACCACTGCTGAGAAATGGCATCTGGATTTCCTAGTTGAGCCCATTCCTTTATGTCTGGGGAGTGTTGTAGGCACAAAGCACCAGAGCTGAATCCCTTTTGAACACTTCACTGGCCACTCCCACATATGTACACAGAGACCAGAATTTCATCTTGTCCCGAGATGGCTACACTGTGGGCACTGCCATCTCAGGGCCCAAGACTACAGCTTGACAAGGGCAGGGCAGAACTAGATGAAGAGGGAATTGGTGCTGTAAGCACTGCAAGGCAAGTATGCAGTGTCTAGGGGCTTCCACACCTTTGCAGACAGCCCTGGCTTCAGTCAAGCCGGGTAAACCCTGGGAAGAGCCCGCTGCCACCACCTGTGAGCTGAAAGCCAGGACTACTCAAGCTGGTACCTGCACCGACTACTATAAACTTTGCAAATTGGTCATGTCTAGGTCATCCGGTGTATTCAGGAGTTTCACTTCTTTGTGAACAGACATTTTTGCTGGCTCCTGGGTTCAGCTTCAGCTTTGCTGATCCCATTACAAGTCAGCACTCTTTCGAAGGCGCCCCAGGCACACGCACCGAGCACTTTCCCGCCTGTGCAACATGGAACGCAAGCAAAAGCCGAGCCGCCAACTCAGCCCTATAGCTGACTGCATGAAAAGTTCTGTCAAACACAGTACAAAAAGCAAGCTTTGTTTCTAATCCTTTCCACCTGGCATAAGCTCGTATTTTCTTAAGCAATGGCAGGCACATAATCTGGTGAGGGAAGTGAGATTTCTGAGGTTAGGCATTTCACATTTTCTAGAAAGAGTTTATGCCAGGAAAACCAAAATATACCTGTACCACTTCCATCCAGTCGTTCTGAGCTCACTGCTGTGTCGAAAGACTCTCTGGGAGTTGTGTCATTCCCAAGTTTCTGAAAGAGTGAGAAAAGCTCACATATTAATAATATATCTGTAATTAATACAACTCAGTACTTCTGTTAGGAAAAAAGCTCTAATTTGGAAGTCATAAGGCAAAGAAAGCAGTGATAGTAATAAATGGTAGATTCTCCCTCCTTATTTCTCTTTCAGGTCTTGGAGATCTAAATAGGAAGAAAATGACGCTGATTATCATACTGCCACATGTCTAGCAAAGCTGCAACGGCACCCTGTCTCTTAAGCGACAGGTCTGCTGATGTACAGGCACTGAAGCTAAGGGTGCTAGTTGAAAACAGTCTTTTCTCCAAATTCTCCCTATTTAAAAATTCCTTGCTTAGGTTTAAAATATAAAATCTCTCTCTGAAGATCTAGATTTTGAATATAAGAATGCTGAATGGATCATATGCTCTTCCACATACAAGAATAACTTTTTATTTTAGATAAACTTACAACTACAGAAGCAGCAGTACCCAGGTATTTACAGGATTTCTTTAAAAACAAATAGGCCTTACTTCTCGAAAGGTGTTGAAGCCATCCATCACAAGGGCTGTTGGACGCTCAGCACCTCTAAAGAAAGGGACCCTCTTGTTTATGTGGATATATACCCACGCATAAGTCACGTCGGCGCGTTCAGGACACTGCTAGTACTGCTCCAACAGCAACTCTGCATGACTCGTGTTGGGATCTGACTGTCCCAGAACGCTCAGAAACCTCCACCACGCAGCAGGCAACAAACATGATCGCTGCTCTTGGGAGCTTACGATCTGACAGACTCTTAGGTACAGCATGCAGATAAAAACTGGACAACAGGAAATGTAGGAAGGAAGAGAAGGGTTACAAGTAGCAGGAGCACATACTAATTATAAAAAAAATGAACAAATTAGAGTGAAAATTAGAGTGAAAATAGTATTTTAAATATGAACATAAGGGAATGAACTCTAGATACCCACGCTAGCCACGTGTTTTTCCCCTGTGGTGGTAATCCAACACAGGCATTTTGGGAGAAGCAGATTTTGGGGAGTAATGCAGGAAACTGTGTGGTTGGCCTTATGGATTTACCAATATCTCCGTTTTGCTCATGTGACCTCCCAGCTCCTAAGACAAAGCCTCTCTTTAATACAACAAGGAACAGGATGGAGATGCTGAGCGCCTGCCATCCCTGTGTAAGACCTGGCAGGGTAATTCTCCCTTCCTGACCTCTCCATTAAGCGCTGGTGGAAACTTAAAATGGCACACTGCATTAAGGAAGGGGGATGCTATTACAGTTGTCATTAAACCTTCTCTGTACTGTAAAACTACCTTCACACGGATATAACTATCCATTCAAAGGGATTTATACTGGTTTCAAGTGTAAAATCATCTGTATGTTAAAAAGCACTTGTAAGCCAAACAACAAAGTGTTCTGGTCAGAGGCACTCTAGAGAGGCCATGACTTGTAGGGCCACAATGGTAAGCTACAGTGCCCCTATGGACAAAACAACATCCCCTCCAAAGCTAGGAGGAACGTTATGCTTTGTACCATGTGTGAAAACTCAGTTTTTATTTCCATTTCTTGACTGTCATTGATATTTTAGTTAAATTCTCACCTCTCCACATCTTAAAGCCATGTGTTTCTTTGTGGGACTGCCCTGGCTCTATGTTTTTGAAGGGAATATACCATTCTCCACTTACCAGATTTTTCTTCCATACCTTGGGAAAAAAACCTTTGAGAACTGAATTTACCAACAATTTCTTTGTGGAATGTGAATTCTCACAAACTTTCACTGAAATTCTCATCTTCCTGTGTAAATATTGAAGATATATCCATAACACTTAGCTACAGTAAATGACTTACAAGAGCTGTATGGCATTATGAAAACTAATTTCACCGCAATTCCTTCCTCCCTCCCAGTTATGGGACTACTGGGGACATACGACCACATACAGAGCCAAGTACAAACGCCAGTGCTGGCACCTATTAGTGTAGCACTTAAAAATGTAATTAGGATGTCAGCACGTTTGGCTACGCACTACACTCATCTTACAAACCGCTTATGGTCCCGAGACAACACTAGACACTTGCTGCAAAAATTTACTCTGAGAAGCTGTCAGTCTTGTCAGATAAATGCAGGTGAATTTATCATGTAGATGAATAATGACCACGCTCTAATTTTAATAAGAATTAATGCAAGGTGGGGAAATACTGCAGATCTGGGTGTCACCGAGAGTGAATAAACAGGTTAGAGATGACCTTGGTCTGCTCACAGGTCTTGCTTGGGGTATTTAAAACTTCAGCTTGTAAACACTAGATGGAGCTGAAAGATCTTTTTATGTACACCCAGAGGCAACACTAATCTGCAAATGCTCGTCTCTACCATTAATTCCAAATGGCACGTTGTATTCTAAGCAAAAGAAAACAAAAAAGCATTTACCATCTTTCTATCTACTGTGCACCTGCTCATCACTTCTATCTGTAACCAGACTGCGGTAGGGTACAAATGAAGTAGTAAATTCCTTCTGGCTTTGTTTTCACGTAAAATAGCTGAGAATATAAGCAGCCATCTGTACCTTAATGGGAAATACAATTTTCTATCATGCTGGAATTCTGATAAATTTGAAGATGTTAGGGAAGTCGACGTCATACCCATCCTAAACAATGTAAGAGCAGCGGGATGCTGTCTGCTATAGCTCAGCCATCGGGATACTGTATGATTTTCATCTTCATGAATATCATGAATAAAAGGGCAAAACTAAACTATTTGATACTGCAGGATGAAATACGTGACAAAAATCTTCTGAACTGCAGTTCAATTTTATGTGATCTGGACAACATTAAGAATAGATAACTCAGTGCCCCTGCTGTGTACAGACTCCTATTTCAACTCAGTTTTCTTGTCACTCATAAAAAAAAAAGGACCTACTTTTACATTCCATAGATAAAAATTTTTACAAAATCTACAACAAAGGAAGATCAGTAACACTATTTTCTTGACAATTAAACCTGAAAGAAGAGGGGTAACCTTTCCAACTAGTAAAAAAACATAAGATGGAAAAAAATTACTGGGAGAGGGCAACAAATTTTCTTTTTGATAGAGGAAATTCAAGTTTTCAATAAATGCTACAAAAGCTCATCAATCGAAGAGGACTTTTACTTTCTTCCCACTTAAAAAACATGACACATGCTAATTTTCTACCTCAGACACATCATTCCAGATCTGACTAACTCTAGATGACAAGTGTTAAGAACTTGAAGAGCACCAGGCACACACAACTTATGCGGTTGTAAAAATTGATATAATCTGGAATAGCTTGACATTTTATAAGTTACAGGCAGAGCATAACCCTCTTAAGAAAAATCTTACTGCATTTTACTTGAAAACTCAACATTTTTAAACCAATGAGATTATTCATCGGCATCAGTGAGAAAGGTGGGAATTGGTCATTTCTTCAGAAAAATCATTTTTATGCTAAGGATTCCTTTAATGAGCCATAGGCCACTGTGTGAATTTGAATCTGCTTATTACAAGACTCCAGTGACTTCAGGGATGGTTCAGACATCATGGCCAGTGCTAAGACTGTGAAGAAAGGTAAAAATTAACTTTGGGTGCCTTGCTTTGTCTCATAAGACAATTTTGCAATGTGTTAAAGGAAGGAAAACACAGCAATGCTTGCAGATGAGCTCTGTCATAAGGTAACACCTTCCAAATCACGGGTGACAATGGTGGGGGATGGACAGCATCAAAGTGCCTGGCATGTTGAAGAGGAAGAGAGGAATGAAAGAAGGCTGATTCCTTGGTAATTTTAGAACAACTGCAACTGCAGCTGGGAGGAAGCAGGGGATGACAGTAGGGAAGTTCAATGGGAAACAAGCATCACACGAAACAGGTTGGCATAAAATGCTTTGGAGCAATACATGGATATTCCACTCCACACGTTTGCAAAGTGGAATTCCTGCCTAGCGTAAGCTCTTCAGAGAGTTGGAGAGAGTGAAGAGAATACAGACAGATAATAGTTCCATTCTTTTCATGTATGCTTATTTTCTGTGAGTGTTAGTATTTGAAATACAGAAATCAAAGGTATAAAAACAATTAGGTGTGGTACAAAAGGACATAAAAATTAAAAAATGCAACAAGAAAAGTGTAAGCTTAATAGCTGTAAACAATGACTAGAAGCCAGATTTACTTCTCTGCATGGAACATATAATTTAAAATGCAGTACATCTCTCCACCTTTCCACATCACCTTCAAGAGAAGGGTACACATAGCTACCACTGTAGTTAACTCTGCCAAAAACCTGAGGTACGGGTGCGCAGGGGGCACACAGTAAGAAGTCTGTCCTAGTTTTACCTTCTGTAGAGCATGCTTCTATTACACATGACCAAACCACACACCATATAGAGGGGAAACATCCAAGCTGTGCTTACTAGTCGCCCCCAAATTACTCTGTAGTTCATGCAAACAATTATGTGTCCTCTGCTGTGCTTGTGATGGAGTGTCATCAAGCACAAGAGCTGGTAACACCTCCACAAGAGGAAAGCCCAGGCTTAAGGGTGCATGCATCTCCTGCTCCACATGAGTAGCCTAGTCCTTGGCCAGGGTATTCATGTTCAGCCACACCAGCAGAGAGCAATCCTCTTACAGAAACACCATAATCCCTGCTGGAAAGCAGGGCTGATGTGTCAAGCCTCAGCCACCAACCCTTGTAGCCTCCCCTGAAGACACCCAGCTCTTGCTCATTTTTTTCGACAACTCAAGAGAAATCAAATTTCCTTCACCTTCTGAGCAGAGGCTGCTCTCTTCTCCTGCTTGGCTTTCATTTCTGCGAGAAGTCCGCTGCCCATCACCTGCACGCCATACCTCCGGCCTCCTTGCGGGCTTCCTTTGCTGTCACTCCTCTCGGCTTTTGCCGCATCGTCTGGCTGCGTCTCCTCCAGTGAATCTGGCGTCTTTAATTCCTCGGATCGCTCTGTCCCACCATTCTGCTCTGCAGGCTTTACCTCCTTCTTGCTCGTGTCCACAGCTGGACTTTTTGCAGCAACCTTGGGCGAGGAGGGCTCTTCTGCCACCAACACAGTCTGGGGTCTTTCAGATTTGGAGCCTCTTGATTTGATTAAGTTGAGGAAGCCACTCTTCCTTGAGTCCCTTTTCTTCTTCTCATCACCTGCTTCACTGGGCTCGCTGCTGTCTGAACTTTTAGTTGATGGCCTCCTAATAAAAGATGCAGACATTTTAAACTCTCCTCCACTCCCCTCCACCCTCTCTTTTAAATAGTACCTAATGACTTCTCCTGGGCAAAGCCAATCTTCTGTATGATCCATACGTTGCCCTAGGCCCAGTCATTAGCTGGTGTCTCTAAATTAAAACCTGGACAATTAACATTGATCGCACTGTCTGGAGGATTCCTGTACTGGCATTGTGCACGGTGTAGCGAAGGAAGGCAACCGTTTCATCCGCACTGTGCATCCAGCTGTTTCCAGCACCAGCAAGGCATTGCTCCAGTGGAGCTCTGCTCAAGCTCTCTATGCACATACAATTTCACCCTGCTCTGCTTCCAGAGTGCACTACCTCCAGTTTGTATTAGGAAAAGGGGAACAACTGATCCAGGCACAGGATCCAGGCGGCTTTTGGGCAATCTTGTCCCTTAAGGGCCCTACTTGAAATAGGAACTAGTTGGCACAGCCACCTTCTCTCAGTAAGAAACACACAGAAGTCACCTTTTTAGCGCAGATGCTCATCTTTGGAAAAAAAAAAAACCCAGCCACCAAAACAACCACCTCAAAACAACCCACCTGCCAGTAAGATTTTCTACAAGCATTTTATGAGTAGAGCATTCACACTGGAGGGAAAAGCTGGCCGTGTAACACGCCTGCGTACAGGCACCCCAACTGGAGAAACAGCCACCAGTGCAGCAAGTGGACCAAAGATTCTTAGCTGTGGGCATGGCCAGGGGCGGGCATGCGGGGGTAGTGCAAGTTCATGGGGACAGCTGAAATGAGTTGCTGGCCGGCACCCAAGGGAAGCACAGGAGGACGCAATAGTCTGTGAACACCCTGAACTTAACCTGACTAATCTTTTTTTGGACGCTATTGCGCAGGTCATTCATGACTGTGAGACATGTGCTGCCATCAAACAGGCCAAGAGGGTAAAGCCTCTCTGGTACGGAGGCCTATGGCTGAAATACAAATATGGGGAG
>NW_010233760.1:0-1394 GCF_000690775.1 Eurypyga helias
GACGTCACTGGATCCCAGATCCCCCGTGGGGTGACGTCACGGGATCCCAGATCTCCCTGGATCCTGTCACCGGATCCCGGGTGGCATCCCTGTGCCCCACGTCTCCCCCGGCAACGTCACCGGATCCCAGATCTCGGGGGTGGGACATCACCGGATCCCAGATCCCCTGTGGGGTGACGTCACCGCATCCCAGATCTCCCTGGATCTCGTCGCCGGATCCCAGGTTCCCACGTCTCTCACAGCGATGTCAGTAGGTCCCAGATCTCCCTGGATCCCGTTACCAGATTCCAGGTTCCCGGGTGACATCCCCGCACCCCACCTCTCCCCCGGCAATATCACCGGATCCTGGATCTCATCCAATCACGTCAGCGGATCCCGGATTCCCAGTGACCTCCCACATCTCCCCCAGTGACGTCACTGGATCCCACATCTCCGGGACAGGACATCACCAGATCCCCCACCGGCTGCTGTCACCGGATCCCCCATGGGGTGACATCACCAGATCCCGGATCTCCCTAGATCCCATCACCGGATCCCAGATTCCCATGTCTTCCCCAGCAACATCACTGGATCCCGGATCTCCAGGGCTGGATGCCACCAGATCCTGGATCCCCCATGGGGTGACGTCACTGGATCCCAGATCCCCCTGGATCGCATCAGCGGATCCCGGTGGCCTCCCATGTCTCCCCCAGCGACATCAACGGATCCCAGATCTCCGGGTCGGAACGTCACCAGCTCCCAGATCTCCCTGGATCGTGTCACCAGATCCCGGGTTCCTGGGTGACATCCCTGCGCCCCACGTCTCCCCTGGCAATGACACTGGATCCCGGATCCCCACCAATCATGTCACCAGATCCTGGGTTCCCAGTGACATCCCACGCCCCCCTGGCAATGACACCGGATCCCGGATCTCCATGGGGTGGTGTCACCAGATCCCCACAGGGTGGCGTCAGGGGGTCCCAGATCCCCACCAATCACGTCAGCGGATCCCGGGTCCCTGGGTGACATCCCGTATCCCATGTCCCCTCTGGCAACATCACCAGATCCCCACAGGGTGACGTCACCAGATCCCGGATCCCCCTGGATCCCGTCACCGGATCCCAGGTTCCCACGTCTCCCCCAGTGATGTCACTGGATCCTGGATCTCCAGGGCAGGATGCCACCAGATCCCCGATCCCCCATGGGGTGATGTCAGCGGATCCCCCTGGATCCCATCACCAGATCCCAGGATCCCACATCTCCCCCGGCGACGTCACTGGATCCTGGATCCCCCCTGGATCCCGGATCCCCACAGGGTGACGTCACCCAATCCCAGATTCCCGTGTGGTGACGCCACCGGATCCCAGATTCCCCCCGGATCCCTCCAGCGGATCCCGGGGTCCCGGTGCCGCCCC
>NW_010233761.1:0-16250 GCF_000690775.1 Eurypyga helias
TCCCTCGGACCCGCGTGGGCACCCGACCCCTCTCCCGGAGGCGACATCCGAGACCCCTTTTTTTTCCATACGCACGGGCACCGCATGCGGGGGGTGTGTGTGGGGATGCTGGCACCATTCTCCACCCCCACTCCCCACCTCCTCCCACCCCTCGTGTTTGCCCCACAGCCACGCGGGATGTGTGGGGTGAGCGTGCCCTTGACCTGTTTGGTGGGGTTCATTAGCACTATTCATGATTGTTTTTCTTGGAATGGCCAAGAAAAACAGTAGATGCACCCCCCATGTCCAGCAGCACCGCCCCGGCAGTGCCACGCGTGTGCAAACCCCCCGAGACCGGCGCTCCTCTCTCTCGCTCCAGATCCAGCAGCTCCTCTGTGAAAAGCGGCCGCGCAGGGATGCGCTGGAGGCCTGCTGCAGGCATGCGCTCCACGGTGGCCTATTTTCAATAATGCCTTCGCCTGGCTTTCAGCTCCCACGGTCTGCTTCCCCTCTTTCAGCTGCCCACGGGCATGCCGAGGGGGCAGCCACAGGAGGGACACCCTCCCCGGACAGCAGGAGTTGTGTGCTCCTCTCTTTGAGTCAAAGTGGCCTTCATGCAGGCTGAGATGGCATTTCTGCACCTCCACGCGCTCCACAGGGATGCAGAGGTGCAGGAGGTCCTTCCTAGGGAGGCACCAGCGAGGGCAAACGGGATGGTTCAAGATGCTGTCCATGTGGCAGCCCTCTCGCGTGGGTCCTTACCTGGCACAGTGAGCTATGAAGGTGAAATCAAAAGGAGGGTTAGCTCCACCTCGTCTCTCACTGCGGTGGAGGCAGAGCTGGGTTACCGGGTGCAGCGAGGTGGGGCGACTAGGAGAAGGGTAATTCCCTACGTAGCTTGGCAAAGCCAGGCAGGCAGGCAGGAGCGAGTGGGCACATATGAGACTTCCGGAAAAATACCTGGCTGACACCTCAGCTGTGAGGGATGGGCAGGAATGGAATGAAAGCTCTGGGAGGACAGGAAGCTTTACAACAGTCAGTTACCTCGAGGAAGTGACCTCATCCTCCAGCTCGCTTTCTTGCATCGATTAATTAGGTGACCACCATGATTTCACCTTCTAGTCGTGTGGGTAGGTGGATATCTGGGAGTTGCCATTGAACCAGGACCTCCTGTCTGGCCAGGGATGGTCGTAAAAACAACCATACCTTTCTGGAGATTTTTCCTTCTCATGGTTGCGCAGGTTTTGCAGGGCAAAACAATGAATAATAAGAAGATCCTGTTCCATTTGGCAAGCAGTCAGCTGTGTATCATGACAAGTGGTTTGTTTAATGTCACATATCCATGGTGATGCTGGTATGCCTTTTTGCTCTCCACTGCCTTAAGTTTGTGATCCTTTTTAAAGCCAAGCACACATTATACCACCGCCCTGCAGATGCCCTTTCCTATTTTTGGCTTTCAGATGCTGGAAGCTGCCAGCTTGCCAAAGTGAGTTATAAAGAATTGGCATGAGACTGCCAGAAGCAATGGTCGGGAAGTCACAGCCTCCATGACACCTCACTCATACAAAACATGTCTTCAGGTATTTACAGCCCACACGCAAAGAATTAGGCAGGACACGGAGCTTTCTTCACCAGAGGTCCAGATAAGGCGCAGCAGAGCTGTGCCAGACGAGCCAAGTTTTTCATTGTTTATGGCCATAGTGGAGTGGGAACACAATCAGTTGGTTGCTTTCCAGGAAATGGCTGGAAGACTGGTGACAGGCAGCTAGGGGAATGCAGGACAAAGCATGAGCCCATCACCACTGAGCTAGCAGGAAGCCCCGAATCTCATCTGTTTGCCACTCCTGATCTAAGCCACGGTTATTTAAAGAAACCTTTTCACTCATATTCTTCAAAGTCTTCTGCATACCTGAGTTGGTTCTGCAGTCAAACAGCAAGAAAGCAGGGCGCTGCATATCAGGAGAATGCCAGAGATGGCCAGGGGCAGGAATGAAAGCGGCAGGGTTCACAGAGTTGCTCCTCAGTGAAGAATCTGAGTAGAGTTGAAAGCAGAAAGTGACTGCTATGCCCATCTAGGAAGAATCACTGAGAAATATCAAACATGATGGCAGAAAAGAAGGGAAAAGATGGATCCACAGTTGGGTGTTAACATTTAGGATTGGAAGGTCAGGCAGGCACTGAGGCTGGGTTGCGGATGTGGCTCTGCTCACTCCTTCCAGACTGCAACATCTGCAGAGTGCAGTGGAAGGAAGGAAAGGAAAATCAGAAAGGAGAATCCCAGATGGTGTTTTTTCAGGTATTTACTGGAAATGTTCAACTGGTTGAATACTTGTAGTTCCAGGGATATATCACTGGAGCAAGATACACAGGGCAACGGACTTGAGAGGGAGTGGGATCTCGAAGTCCTTTTTTGCAACTCTGTAAATATCATCCCTAACTCCCCAG
Organism: Eurypyga helias; assembly: GCF_000690775.1. Classification (NCBI taxonomy): domain Eukaryota; kingdom Metazoa; phylum Chordata; class Aves; order Eurypygiformes; family Eurypygidae; genus Eurypyga; species Eurypyga helias. The sequence continues at coordinate 2,425 of NW_010233761.1, forward strand.
GACTTGTCTCTCCCAGATCACCCTGGAGGTGAGTTTCTGTGTTCCCTCCCACGCTGACAGAAAGCAATCAGGAAAACCCAGTTCAGGACATCTGCTAGGGTTATCTGATAGGAAATGATAGGCAATTTTATATTAGGAAGAAATGTCCTTTCTGTAGAAATGATTAAGCTCTTGTATTGAGAAGACAACCCATGATTTTCTGGCTGCTCTTGCTTCTGACCTCTTTACAGCTTCCTTCAATCCCCACCCTTCCCCAGGGCACCTGGATCTTGGGAGGGAAGAGGGAACTGTGGTGCAGGAGGTCCCCAGCTCTTTGTTTTACCATGGCCAAACTGGGTGGCTGCTGCTGGTTTCACTGCCCACCCCGAGGGAAAACAATGAGCATGACAAGTGTGTTCCAGATGGGCACCCAGGAAGCAGAGAAATCTGTTTTGGTCTCTCAACACGCACTTTTTTTCCCTGGAGTTCCCTTTGTGAGAAGAACAGTGGGGTGGGTTTTTTTGCCTGTGGGGTGAAAACACAGGGTTTTAGACTGGGAGGGAGTTCCACTTTCTGACATACTTTACTGAGACACCTATTATTCTTACATGCTTTGGGTGGTGAAATAGTGGGCACAAGATTAGCCATGGGTCTGGGCACGAGATACTCCGAGTATCCAGGTGGGAAGGAATTACCTTGGCAAATTCAGCTGTTTGAACAGCACCGGAGTCCAGACTAAGGCAGAAAACATAGGATTAACTCGGTTCACTTTTAGTTCAGTACCAAGCACAAGTTTCCTGAAGCCATCTCAGCTCCTCGTTGCCAGTCCAGACACCAGTCGGGTGTCAGAGCTGAGCATCTGCCCTCCCATTTCAACAGCCTTCCCTCCTGAGGAAGGCCACTGCTCAGTGAGGTTGTGCACCTGGCATACAGGTAAGGCAGCACAAGTGTGGAAGAGATGACCCGCCGGGGATTTCTCTCAGTGGTGGCGCATGTTACAGGGAGTTACTGGAATGATGTCAAAGCAAATCTGTCCTGCGTTCCTCACAGCTGGCTGGTGCAGGAGGGTAGGTGGAAATGAAGAGAGAGGCAGAGCCTTGCACTGTCTCCAGAAGTCAGAACGGGGTTCCTTTTTTCTTTGCCAGGTTTCACAAGGTAATCGATCTCTCTTCTGATTAGAAGTGGTTACTCTGCTGAGAACAGGGGTTACCAGTGTATTTGTTAGCTACAAGTCTTCATGAGCAAGAAGAACTTGGAAGTTCCTTCCAGAGCAAGGAACTTCCTGAAGCATTCTGGGGGTATGTTCGAGGGTTTCATGTGCTTACATCCCTTGTTGGTGTGCCAGGAACCAAAGATGCACACATCAAAGTGCTGTTCTAAATTAAGGGCTATGCAAATTGTGTTACTCTCTCCACACCCACCTTTTCCTGTTTGTTTAGATGGCTCAAGATAGTAATAAGCCAGTATATTTTATATCGGTAATAATGAATGTGGCTTTGCACCCTTTATTGCATCGTCTTATTTCTGTGAGAATGTCTTGGGAAGGGTGACAAGCTCCACTGTTTTACTGTTACGCCCTCTCAGCGCAGTGCTTCAAGCCTGTGTGATCTCAGCGGAGGTTCTTCCTGAAGTGTAATTTCACTGCAAGGTATTTCCTTTGAAAAAGTAGTTCTGTAAAAATGGGAATACTTATTAAGAACATTATTTCTTGAAGAGATTCAAGAGAGTGTAAATACACAAAATAAACACACACATAAGTAAATCATTAATCAAATATCACCCCATTTCTTTTCTGCCACACAGGGACCTTTCTGCTATTCTTCACTTTTGGGTATCAGTGGGAACAAAAAATAACAAAAGGAAAATGTTCAGGTGTCTTTGAGAAAGTGGTAGTAGCTTCTGTAGTAAACCAAAACCTACCAGAGTCAAACAACACAGTGATGGAAAGCGGTCACCAGCTAGGCTGTATGAACAAAATTTTGTTCTGTTTGGGAACTGAGACAAGTAATAATAATACTGGTTTGAGTCAACAAAGACTTTTTGAAAAACATTTCAGGTAGAATGAAATGTTTTATTTAATTAAAAATTATTAGAAAACAGAGTACATACTTCTAAGTATGTATTAGACCTGGATGATTACACACAAAGTGCTCATTGCATATATTCTGTAATTAGTTGACATGTAATTTATTTGAAGTCCAGTGAATAATTGAGGCTTATTATTAGAATGAATTGGAATGCTCCAAGAAAGAAAGATTTATGATTACAAATACAGGCCCCAATCCAGGATACATTTATACACATGATTAACAGTTACATTTTTTAGGCAGATCATTTCACATAGTACCCTAGTCTCTTGTGTCTGCACACAAATATTCTACTTTAAATCAGTGAGACTATGCAGGAAGTAAGATACTTTTCAGCATGAGTAAGGTTGACAAAATCTTAACTTCTCAAACCACCAACTGATCAAATTGACACAACTTAAATCCAACAGTGGTCTGTACTTGGGACTGGATTTCCAGGTGGTCACATCTTTACAGTGCAAAGATCTCTGTGAATGTCTGGCCTGGAATATAATATTGCCCAATCTAAAATGTAATCATATCATTCAATTGGTTAAGTCCACATTTCCCTTTGCAGTTCCAGTATTTCTGAAATGAAGGAAGTGTTAGTAAGATTAACATAAGGCTTGTACAAGAGAAATGTTCTGTTGCTGTACTGACCATCAGTTTACATTCAGGTAAGCACATGCTTTGGATGTGCTTATTGGACCTAACCATATCATATGTAGCAGAATCTTTCTAAATCACATGACAAATACTGACTTCCATGGGACTCTACAAGGGTTCAGCATTCAGCAAGCATGTGCTGAAACAGTGTTGTAGTGTGTAGGGAAGTAGTTCTTCAGTATAATCACTGTGGACATTAAGGCTTCTCCAGCATCCTCGCCACTTTGAATTTTAATTAATAAAATTAATAGGGAATTAAATAGGGAAGTAGTGTAATCTTCCTCATGATGCTAAAGAGTTACAAGTAGCTGTGATGTTGGTCACATGTCGCATGTTGTCAGCAGACTTGCAGTTTTAGTTACATTTTCTCCTTTGATTTGATTATGTTTTCCTCCTAAATTAAATAATTATAACGTGTGCACTGCGGTAATGGCAGCAGCATTCATTCCAGGCCTTTATGAATATGCTGTGGGTTCAGGAGAATTTGTAAGCAATAAACCTTCTCATCTCCTTCAGCATTTTAGGCAACTTATTTCACATACACCTTCTCCAGTGTGGTTTCCTTTTACAAGTCTGAAGGATCTGGGAATTATTCCAGTCTGATCCGTTTTCTTCAGTGGATTTTCACTGCATTTCTTTAGTTGAGAACCTGTAACCCTTTTTACTGCAAACGCTTATTTTGAGGCTTTATGTTTCAAGTTGGTTCTCATCTCAATCCAGCACTTCACATCGTCTTTCTCTGGAACATCGATATGCTATCTTTGTTCTCTGTGGCCAGGGTTAATCTCGCTCAGACAGGCCATTCTCAGTGTAGAAGATGCCTATCTGTGCTTCTCCCTTCCTGAATGCTTGCTGCAGGGGAGGCTTGCTGCTATCCCTCTCAAGATTAGTTACTCACTCTCTATGTGGATTACTTCCCGTTTTCCCTCAGTCTTTCATTTTGGTTGGCGCCAACCAAGTGTTGTTTCCACTTGTTTAAGTAGCTGTTTCGTGGGCCACAGGATTCGGAAGCAACAGATTTGATATCAGTACGTTCCAAGTTTTGCTCTGAAATACGTACAGTAAGTCAGCCGGATGCCTGAAAAATAATGAAATGCAAACAAAGTAAATGTCAACAGTTCAAAATAGTTTGTATTTCCTAAACAGAGTTAAAACTCAAGTTTTGTAGCCCCTTATTTGGAAACATAATGATAAACCCTGTTTTCTTATCAGCCATATCTTTGTGAGTGCTGCAAAATTATGATACACTGATTTTTTCAATTGATTAATTTTGGTTTAAGTTGTTTTTAGGCAGGCACAGCAGATGTATGTGATTTTTCACACTTTGCTGTTCTTATGCGTCAGCCTGATGATATCATACTCCAGCACTAATAATACTACTACTTGCCTTTTACATAAATTAGCACTTTACAGCTTCAGAGCATAATACCAACATTACCTAATTACTCTAGAATTGAGCATCCACTCTTTTCCTTTTAAAGGAGAAGATTATGGATTTAAATAGTGATATGTAATCAGAAAGGAAAACAAGTCCTTTAACAGCCTAAGTAGCATCTCATCAACAGGCCAGGAGCCAAGGTATTTGTCCTCCCTCTCCCCTCCCAATTCCAGCAATGTAATGAAAATCAGACTTAAGCACCCAAATACTTTTCCACTTGTGAAAGTCTCACACAGAACTCAGTTTCTTGTTCTATAAAATGGAAAAACTGATACCCTTCTAGAAAATACCTAGCAGAGATCTTTTTGGGTCAATGCCTAAGTATCATTATTGTGGCCACAGATATTTGATGTCAGAAAGATTTTAAAGCTATCCTACTTTTCTGCTCTTATTTCAGATTGTGAGTGGGACCCTGGCCACCTTAATGTCAGTAGAAATAGTTCTTATCACTGACTTCAATGGAAGCAAAGTCTACCCTGGCACTTTTAATCTCACACAAAGAGTAACCCCTCCAAAAATCTCTTATCAGCAGCTCCTTGCAGTGGTCTCTCCCACCCAAGCAAGAGGACAAAATGCTCCCCTCTCTTCTCTGCCTTCCTTGTGTCCTAAATATTCCACTCCCAATGCCTCTTACCAATTACCTCTTCAAGACTCTTTGGAGGCTTTTGCTTCCTTTCTGTTCTAGGATGAATTATCCCTGCAAACTTTCAATCCTCATAGCTCTTGTCCAGGAAGATCACTGCAATTTTCCTTCCAAATAGCCCATTTCCTGCAGCCACATGCAACACTCCCACCAAATCTCTCAATCCAGCGGCAGCAGTCCAACAACATATGATCCATCACAGTCAAGTTACTTTCAATGATTTCTTTGCATAACCACATCCACAGCCTCTTTCTTCCTCCCACCCCACACCCCCACCCCCCAATGCTCACACCCCAGTAACCAATTTCCATCCATGCAGAAACAACTTCCCTCACTATAATGCTCATGCACAATAAAACTAATATCATGTAGTGTGCTATGGTATGGAAAGTGATCAGCGATAACAAGAATGTGTGTTAGGGCTCTTATATTTACTTAAAGTTGTCTTCAAGATCTTTAGTAACATACTACCTGCAAGTGTGAGGCTGGCCTGCTCCTCTACCACCTGAGGTTGCCTGCTCCTCCCAGCACCCCCAAACCCAGTCACATGCCAGGGTAGGAGAAGGATTATTACTAGTAAGAAACGTGTTCATATAGCTTTTCCTGCCCCAAGAGTCCAAGAAATATCCATTACTCTGTATTTTCACTTACAGATTTTCTAAGTCTTCACTCTAAGGACTAATCTCCTGCCAGTTTGCAATGTTTTATGAACATTTCATTCATTGTCTTTCATGTATAAATTCTCAAGGCTAGTTGATTACTCAAGAATATTTATGTTGCTTGTGGAATAAAACAAATAGCTCTCTGACTAATACTGGCTTAAATTCAGTGTATAGCTCTGATTAATGCTATTTTTAACTGTAATATAAGGTTCATTGCTGCTCATGTATTATGGCTAGCTGTCCCTGGCTCGATTTTTGTTAGCACAGCACAAGGGAACTTGATTTCAGAAAGAACAAATAGCTAAAAGGATATCTGAAATTCAGTCACATGTATTTTGCCTGAAGATATGTATTCATAGCACAGAAAAAGCTGCTGGTACACTAAGTTCAGTATCTGCCTACTAGCAGTGCCAACATAAACGTCTTCAAAAGAACTCATAATGCATCAGGCATTCAACAACACTATACCTGGGGAAGGATTCCCTCATGGCCATACAACTGAGAAGACAAGCCTCTTAATACAAAGCAACTTGCCAGTTATATCATCACTGATGGAGACATAAATCTGAGGGGTTTCTGTCTTAACCCTGCTGAGTCTTGAACACTGGAAGTTGAAGGCTCTTGTCATTTTTGTTTTCTGATGAAATGGTACCTCCCTGGCTTGTATAATCAGTTCTACTGATTACAGCAGTTAATGGGCCAACTCAATTTACATGAGCTGAAAGATTAGTTGGGGTTTTTTGGGGGTTTGTTTTTTATTTTTTTTTTAAATGTATGTTTAAATCAGCTCCTTGTTTTGGTGGTAAACTAAGCTATTTACCACAGTAACAGTTTATGACCAGTTTTCTACAGATTAGTTATATGCTGCATTGATAAACTATGGCCATTTATGTGTTTCCTTATTATTGAACAAGGGACATAACAAGCATGCTACATGCCATGTCTGGTCTATCCTTCATTGTACAAACTTTCCTGTACTCTTTGTTTAAAAGCCATCATTCTGCTCAGTTAAGGTGCTGAGAGCCTAGGATGCACTGCAGTCAGTAACAGGGGAGATAAGTCAGCACTTGGCAGGACTGACCTCTACAAGGTCATTCGATTTATTCTGTAGGCTGGTTTGTCTTCGGCATCCCTCTAAAGTTGCCTAACTGAAACTTTCTATCAATGTTTTATGATGTTTTTAAAATATTACATTATTTTCTGTCACCCATTTTTTTATTACAGCTTATATTCTGGGTTTGACCACTGCAGCACACTGAGCAGACATCTTCATTAAGCTGTCCACACTGATGCCTCAATCTTTTTGTTGAAAGGTTACAATTAATTCAGAACCCATCTGTGCATATGAGTAGTTTAAATCATGCCTTCCAAGGCGCATTACTTTGCACTTATCTACACCGAATTCCCTCGGCTGCCACATTACTCAGTTACTTAGTGTTGTCAAGGCTTACTGAGGTGTCTCATGATCCACCAGCCTTGTCTTGCTTGCCACTCTTCTGTATCCAGCCTTTCTAGTAGGTCCTCAATAAGTACATTAAACAATTACGCTGTTTGCATTGATCCTTAAGGCACCCCACTACTTAAATGCTGTGAAAAGAACCGAGCAATTATTCCTGCTCTGCCCCTGCCTGCTATCCTCTAACTGGATTTGCATCCACGACTGGCAGGATGTTACCACCTCTTCTCCTGGCACCTGCCTTTCCTTAGCAGCCCTTGGTGAACTGTCCTTATTCAAAGCCCTTTGACTGTTTAAGTAACTTCCTCTGGTTCCCCATTACACTGCATTTTTCTATGGCTTTGCAAAATTGTTCAAAATACAAAGATCTGACATAAAAGCCTTCTTTGTTTTCACAAACTTTAGCTTGTTGACTCATAAGTTTTTGCTGCTATGAGTGTTGTTATTCCCATGTCTCGTGCAGGCAGGTGAGCTTCAGACCTCTTCTGCTGCAGTGGTGAGGTGATGGGCAGCTGCTTTATCAGCTAGATCCATCCAGCAGGCTAATGGCTTTGTGTGAGCAGCAATGTCTTCAGAAGCATTTCTTTCAGCCACTTGAGAGCTTCAAAAATAAAGTAAGATTGAGAAATCACATTTTCTCAGCAAGGACGCATCCAGGTATCCACATCCCAGTTTGGGGCTGAGAGTTCACTTTTAACCCTGGGGTCCCATGCTTGTGCGACTGAATTTGACACAGGCTGGTCAGCAGCTATCGCTTTCTCCCTCATGAGAGCTTCTCACGTTTTTTGTTTTGCCCCCAGGGGAGGCCCCTCTCAGACACCAGGCGTGCTAGTCAAGTGTGTCAGGGCCTCCCACCCCCTGGAGGGCTCCTCTCTCCCTGGAACCCCACATTGGCCTTTTCATGGCCGGGCCAACACATAGGGCACATCAGGGGTTGGCAGATGCCTGCCTTGCACGGGGAGTGGGGAAGGGGCTGGGTGGGCCTTCTAGCTTTGGGGGTTTGGAGCAGGTTTTGCTTTCACTGCGATTTCCTGCCAGCCCGTGAGCTGGGACATCCCAACTTGAAGAACGAGGGTTGTGGTCCTGTATTGTCAGTCCCTGGCTGGCCCCATGGAACCACCCAAAACTGCGTGCAGGAATCACCTGGCTTGTGGTATGGCTTTGTATGGATCACCTTTTTCAAACTCTTCTTCATAGGTAGAAGGAATGGAAATGTGCTTTGAAAATAGGGAGGAATTCAGATCACCTGGTGGCAAAAAATAATGGCACAAAGTTGTAGAGACTTGTGATGGTGTGTGGGAAGTGGCACAGCACTGGAGAGCAAGGCTACTATGAATCTGGGGCCTTTCACACCAGGGGACAAACTTTCTTCCCTAAGGGGATTTTGAGTTTGTTTTTTGTTGTTCTTGTTTTACCTTTTTTTTTTTTTTTTTCACAGACTGGTAAGCACTGGTAATGGGTGGGGGCACAGCTCCTGTTAGAACTTTGGGAGTGCTGATGGAGATAAACCAGTGGTTGGCAAATTTAGCACTGCAATGTCAGGCCATGAAGTCTCAATGGCAGTGTTTGAAATATGCAGGGCCAGGGAGCTTCATCTGCAGCTGTGCACCGAGCATGGCTGGTACAGATGGGGTTAGGCTGGCCTTGTCAGTCCTGAGAGTCTCCAGAAAAAACACTGGTACAGACAAGGCCACTGTGCCCCAAACAGCACATACTGCAGTTTTTGAAGGTAGCCTTGTTTACTACTTGTTGTCTTTTGCCAGAAGAAAATAGCAGGTTGAAATGTGCAAGACTAGCTATGGTTCTGGCCAGGACATGACCATCGTGCCAGCATGGGGCAGGAGGCAAAGATGGGAGTTTGGTGGTGTGCGGGGGGAAGCTTGGACTGCCTAGTTTGCTGGCTTACACAATGCGGAGTAATTGCATGTCAGGACTGCAGATCCCCTCAAGTGACGTGTACCTGGGTACCTTTTTCATTATTTCCAGTAGCAGATAAACAACAACTTGTACCCCAATTCTCTTTCCTCGGTGTTTAGGGGAATATACATACTATGTGGCTGGCACTATTGATACCACCTTGGTTTCCCAAAGCTTTCAGTTCATGGTATTCCAGTTTGGCGAATAAAAAGCTTAAAATATTTTTACATTTGATTTCATATTAACCTAGGAGTAGACCTGACAAATCTGACATGCTGAAAATAAGTGATACTCATTTTGGATTAATTTTAAGGCAGTCTTAAAAATTATTACCCTTCTCCCCTTCTGGTAAAAGAATCTTGCTGTTGGTTTCAATGATCCACTTAAAATCTCACTCTGCTTTTGAGGCTCTTTTTGTAATCCAATTTAAATTTCTACAGCTTGGAAGACCTGATAAGAGTTCCTAATTGCTGTACAGAAGAGTAAATATAAAAACAAATGGCAAAGAATAGTGGAAGAGAACAAACCACTTTCAATGCAACTGAAGCAGGGAGTGACTTTGTTGCCACTATTCCAGCAACATAAACTTTTTCCTTTAACAGCACGCTACATGTCAGTTCTATTCCATATAATTTTACCCTTCTCTTACACATATAGAATTTTTATATTCTGAATTATTTTTGAAATCATGCTTCTGTAAAATTTTATTTCCTCTTTTCACCCCTGTATTCCTTTCCCAACTTCCTTGAAACCAAGAAATTAATTTCTTTCTTTAATAATTGCAATGTGGAATGGAAATTATATCACAGAAATTAGAGATGCAAATGGACAAGTTAGGTCATTCAACAGTGCATCTGCACTGCGTACGCGTGATGACTCTCCACACTGTAACATGTCCTCTAGTGTTTTGTCCAATCCAATTTTGTAAATTGGGTTGACTTCTATTTAAACTGGGAGTCTGTTCCTTAATACAGAGAGATCACTGAGAGGAATGTCCTACATATGGCCCACTTTAGGGATTTATTATTTTTTTTTAATCAAGCTTTTGACATCTAAGTTTTTAAAACTTCTTGCTAACACCATATGAGGAAATGTACAGAAACCATCCAAGACCACTGGAATGATGGTGCAGTTTGCAATCACTTTGAAGGAAAACTGAGGATTAATAAGTGCATTATGGGGACAGCTTCCACAGCATTTCTTCCCACACAAGCACCCATTGCCCCACACAGGATCTGCTCAAGTGCAATAGTTGCAAAATCAATCCACTTTATGTAGTGTCCATTGAATAACAAACTAAAAGTGCAGTGTATTATTAGTTTATCCACAGTCTGAGAGCCTCTCAGTTGTTTTTTTGCATTTGAAGTGATGAAGTGCAAAATTATTATATAACTACCTAAGCAGAACTCCATTAATCTAACCCCAGAAATTTTAAAACAATTTGCCCTAGTTTATTTGGTAGAGAAGGAGACAGGAGACACAATGTTATTTAGGCATCTCACTGGGCTGAGTGATTTCAGCGTGAGCTGGCCATCTACACAGCTGCTCAGTGCTTTAGACCTTTGTAGCTTTTGGCCTGAATATTTGGCCTCCAGTTCCCTGCTCTAAACACTGCTGAGGACTTCTAATTCATTAGAAAGAATAAATGAAGCCTCATAATTTATTTTGTGTGTGTGTGGGTTTTTTTTTTTTTTTAAATTAATTGACCCTTGTTATGTAGCTTAATGTTATGCTTTTGTTTCCGAAAATAAACAGTCAGCGGGTACTGTTGGTACTTGGCTGCTTTGGAAATCAAGATTCTTTTTTCAGGTGCCCGAGGCTGTGCGTGGTGTTCCAGGCTGGAGCAGCAATGCAGTTTCAAAGTTAATTCCCCAATTGTCTCCACTTACTGAGCTCTGGTGTTGTTCACAAAGTGTTTTTGGTGTGTGCTAACTAAATTTTGTTTCCTTTCAGAAAAACTAAACCAGAAACTTCGCTCAGCTTGACCACCAAAAACACTTTGATAGCTGGTGATGGTCCAAGCCTGTAATGGGTCCTTGAACAACTGAATTGGCTGGGGAAACATACATAGTGTTCAGGGGGTTGGACTAAGCCTAGTCCGAAGTAAGAACCCCAAACTGCTTGAATTGCACACACAGGGGCCTCAGTACCAACAACTTCGATGATTGACTTATTTGTGCCTATAATGTCAAATTACTGGCTAATGATAAAGTTAGCCTGAGATTTTAGGAATATAATTTTTGGCCCCTCTTGTCTGGCAGTTTGGATTCTTGTGTGCATTAGGGACTCCCTACATTCCTCTTCTAATTCCACTGGAAGAGTAAGTCATCTTTCTCTGTGGCTTAATTGCTTGGAAACTACATCATCTTGAATTAAAATTGCTTTTTCCTATTTACAAAACCAGGAATGGTTTCTAAGAGCTCTGCTCCTCCCACATTGCTTTTTTTGCCTCTTTTCCAGCTGGGTCCAGCATGATTCCAGTGCTCAGATAACAAAGCACCATCCACAGGGTGATGAGGGTGGAGGCACATGGAGAGGGTGTAACTGCCCACCACACATTTAGATCTCTTTTCACTGAATCAGGTGAAAAAGATAGTACTTAATGCCTTTAAGAAAGGGTTGCCTGCGTGACAAGTACAAATTATACTTCATGTTCCTGTAATTTGACCAGTCAACACCTGGTCTAAAACAAGTGATATACTGTTAAAAGAGAATTCCAAAGCCACATCTAACACACAGACATATCATTTTCCCTATGAAATAAACAGGCAGTTAAACCCCCATCTGCACCCAACCCTGCCCAGAAACCTAAAACACTCAAAACTTTACAAACAACATTTTAAAAAAAGAAGAAAATATAGGTAATAGCACACAAATTTATATCTACAGACATGTTCCTTTTTTTCAAAAAAATTAATTAATGGCTGTATAAATAATTTTTTTCAGGTTTTGAATCACTACAAAAATAAAAGAAATTTTTTAAGATAAAAGCTGGGAAAAAAATTCAAGAGATAAGGTCTCTATCAAAATAAATATGTTTTATTCTGGCTAGTAAATTTAAGTACTACTTCAGTTTTGTGTATATAAATAATAAACCAGGAGTGCTCAGGTGACATTGGTTTAATAACTTCTGCTGAGAATTATTCTTTAAATTCTGTTCACTGCCAGAACCGTGTGTAGGTGCCCAGCAGATCAAACAAAACCAAAAAACAAAACAGTAAATAATGGTTTAAGAAAGTACTTTTGAATTGTAGCACTTGGAGTACTAACAGTTTGAGTCTCTATAATACAATATATAATTGAACCAGCTTGGGAAAAAAACCAACCGACCAAACATAAAACAACCAAAAGAAGGATGTCTCCATGCATCAGAAATATGTGGGTTAAAAAGAACTCAAGAGCAAATGAGACTTTAAAACCAAGGCAAGGAAGGAGTCTGCAAGATTTAGTGGCTACCAGGAAAGAGAGGAATTTGGGGGCTGGTAGTGAGAAAAGTGCACTCTAGTCTGCTTTAGGCAGTCAGCTGAGTAAGCTCAACCCCCTCCTCTTTTTTTTTTTTTTTTTTTTTGCTGCCTGGGCAAAATTAGCAAAGACTGAACAGGTTTGAAACTGATTCATATGAGCCCTCCAGTTCTTGGAGAGCAAGGATGTCTGACAGAACAGAGAGCACTCAGTAGAGAACTTTTGCATGATTGTCTCCAAATTGAGTTTCTGTCCACACCACTGGCTTTAAGAAAAATACCTGGCACTGTGTTTTACCTGTGATTAGGTATATATTGTGAGGATATCCCATGGCTGGAGATACTGGGTGAGTGTCTTAAGCTGTGTTACATAAGAAGTATCTGTCCCGAGACATGCTGGGCATGGGCCATTCCCCCTGATCTCACTAGGGCTCCTACTGTGGGTAAGGACTTGTCTACACACAAAGCTGTTTCTGATTAATGCCACATGTGGATGCTCTGGCCACACATGACATTAATCAAGAACAATTAATCAAGAACAACTGCATGTGTAGACAAGCCCAAATTTAATGTGAGGGTGGTCACAGAAGGGTGCTCTGTGCCAGAGAGACCTCAGAGCAAATGAGTAATTGCCTGTTATTTCCATGTGGATAATAACACTCTTGGCAGGGAACGAATAGACATTTGGGAATTGTTGAATTTTTCATCACCAGGTACCCACACATACACCACTGTCAACAATGCCCAGTCCCATGGACACTGGAGTGTGGGTCACTAAAATGAGCATGTCTTGCTGTTGCTGCCTGGCTTGTGCAGCATTAGGCTTTGTATGCATTATTAGACACTTGCAAGCGTAGCTGTGTTGGCCTAATGTGTGAAAGAAGTGCGTTTATTCCCTTAATTTAGGAAAAGATAAGCACACAGAACCTAATCCCTTGTCTCTAAATGGCTTGTTTTGCTCAAGACAAGCTTGGGCTAGATTTTCTTGTTTACAACCAAATTTTTCCTAGTGCAAGGCTGCTGACAAATACTTCTTGTCTGGGCAGCGTTTAAAAACTGGGGTGGTTCAGTGTACCACAGCATAACCTCTTCCTGTTACCATCATGGGAGTTTCCTGACCTGGGGCTGATAGGAAGCAAGATTGTTCTGGAGGTGGGTTGGTGTGCTCAGGGAATATTTGTCCATACATGAGCTGTCTTCCAAACTGGCTGTTACAAGCTCTTTTCTATACCATTTTGTGAGAAGCCAATGGCCCATGCTTAGCTTGCTCTGGGTGTGACCAACACCTCTTTGTCCTTTTGGTGCTCAGACCGAGAGGTGCCTGCCCTGGCTTAGTGCCTGGTTGGGTTGGTAGGACCCCGGTTCCACACAACTGGGATGATGTGCGTTTTCTAGTCAGAGTTTTTAGTGGAGTTCACTCCAGTAGAGCATTTCTCATGAAGCAATATGAAATCCTTTGATAACTAGTGTGTCACAGGTTAGGATATAGAGAAATTTATTTTCTTGTATTTTGTTTAATTTAATTTAATTTATTTTAA
>NW_010233762.1:0-16640 GCF_000690775.1 Eurypyga helias
CTTGTAGAGGGCCTCATCCACATTTACCAAGAAGGTAAATTCCTAAATTTGCAGGCACTCAACCACATCATGGCTCTGCAAGGAGAAAGTGACAACAGGGGTCAAATAAGGTGAGCCTGTTCCTGCCATCCATTTAGAAGGGATGCTGGTTAAGACAGACCATTTTTGATTTCTGATTTCAAAGCTCTTTAACTGATGGCTGGCTAGAAACAGCAAATCTTGTAAGAAGGAGAAGATACATGTACTAAAGAAAGTTAATTCCCTGACATTTTAAGATTCCATACATTAATTTTTCATGTATTTATTTTTGGAGAGAGAGAAGGTGGGAGGAAGAGGCTCTTGTTCCAGTTTTATGTCCTGTTATTTGAAGACTGCAGTTTGAGAGCTAGTGTGATATTTTCAGAGCCTTTCACAGGGATTTAAGAATGAGCATAAGCAAGAGCTTGGATAAAAGGTATGGAGAATACCTTAGGGTTAATACCTTCCTGTGCTTTAAAGAATGTCCATGCAGAAAGAAAGTGAAGAAATAAGAGGCACCTTCAGACCTCAGGGATCTGCTCCCTCCCTGTCATTTCTCTGTGCTTTTCATGCACATCTTCACTATGTGTAGATACTAGGGAACTAAAGAAGGTTGAAAGTTGACCTAAATACGCTGTCCTTCCTTACCTTGTACTTCTGTACAGAGCACTGAGAAGGAAAATACATGTGCTCTAACAGGTAAGGTAGATATAAAAGCTGACACAAGTATTCAAGTTGAAAGGGGAGCTAGAAAAAGATTTTGTTGTAAGATGTCTTCAGTACCTGGTTTTCAGTTTTGAAACCTCCATGTCCTTTCTAGTGGCTTGTGCCAGTCATGTAAAGAGAAAGGCTGATTGGAAATCTCTTGTCTGGGTAGCAGCATTTGGTGCCTCATGTGCCCAGTGTTTGCTCTGTACTTATCTATGCCTGTCTGTTTAGTTATTTTTTTCCTTGTAATACTATATAGAGCATTATTGCTCAGGTGTACATGGCAGAAGGGTAATGCATTTCGTCAGCATGCAATAAATGGCCATTATTTAATGGATTTTCAGATATATAGTTTCACTTTTAAACTCACTGTCAGGAAAATAGTATATGATTTTGGCCTGAAAACATAAAGCACAGATCATATGAATGGTTTAGTCAGACTCAATTCACCCACCAAAACGATGATCAGTTCTGCCAGTTAAGGGACATAAATTTTTGTTGTATAGATAATTTTTCAGGAATGGTTATTTGATGACTTTCATTTTTCCAGATGAAGATTTAGGTCTGTAGACCTACATGGCAGGTGCATTTCTAATCTCCTCTTTATTATTTTAATTATTATTTTTTTGGAAAAAAAAATAGGAGCTTTTTTAAGTAACATAATTTATTCTGTTCAAACTGAAAAAAACATTGTACGTGAACCAAGAGAGGCTACCAACTAATGGGAAACGTAGAGCACAATGATATAAAAGCTGTATGTATGAACAGTTGTATAGAAACACAGCAGTACCAAAATACGGTTTAACAGATCCTGTGGTGTATTTTGCAGCATGCTCTGTCTGACAAGGCCAATGTGAAAACATTCGATCCAAAGACAACCTGTCTGCAAGAATGTCTTATCACTACTTTCCAGGAAGCTTACTTTGTTTCAGAAAGTTTTGAAGAAGCCAAAGAAAAGATGAGGTAAATTATTTACCTTGACTCAAAAATCTAATTTTCTCTTCTTTGGCAATTGAAAAAAATGAGAGGTGTTAATTTTCTTTTTTCTTTCAGGGACTTTGCCAAATCAATCAATCGTCCCTTCTCTGTGTATTTCAATCCATATACGCAAAGCATTGAAATTCTGAAGGATACCAGGAGTATAGAAAATGTTGTGCAGGACCTTCGCAGCGATCTAAACACTGTATGTGATGCTTTAAGCAAAATGAACAGATATTTAGGGATTTGATATGTGTGACTCTGTGATTTGCTGTCAGCTGCTTTTTCTGTAGCCAGTCTAGTAACATCACGTGATATGGCTAACTTCTCAAACCCATCCCTTTTCCCTGTACAGCTTGGCCTGTGGCTTACATCATTGTGTAACTCTAATTGTGATGTGCAGACAAACCAAGGCAATGCTAATTTGTAAACACAACATGGAATGTGGCAGAATATAATCATCAACACAATGTCATGTACAACATGAAAAACTTGCCTGGCAATGGTTTGGTTACCTTAACAGGATTCACTTCAATGTATAGAAATGGTGTTGCTGATTTCATTAAGTCTGAGTTTATTTCTTTATAATCCCTTTCCTCCCATAAGAATCCAGAAAAAAAGTTATTTGCAACACTTTCCATTTTCTTTGTAAGAGACTCTGTATTTCTTTCTGTAGCGGTGAAGACCATATATCTGTAACAGAACTTAGTGTCTCTTGTGACTGAACAATATGATTTATATGCCAGTGCTGAGATCAGGAAGGCTATGTATCAGTACTAAAAGGTCTGTGGAGATTACAGATTATGAGAACTCACAACTGGCAAATGTTCAACGTGGCTGAGTAATTGCAACACAATAAAAAACTCCACCCTGTAACAATTTTCGCAGAAAGGTAGTTCTAGTTCATGCATGTGTTACCTGTGACAGTCCTGAGCGTACGTCCTCTGCGAGGGCTATCTGGGAATAAGAGTGGGAGCGCTTGTGTTAATTCCGGGTTGTTACATGTGGATATAAAGCCCTTCTACATCATCGTGTGCCTTCCGCATTCCCTTGTCTTTTGAATGCACTCCTCTTGCATTTCATGCATAATTTGCCTTTCCTCATTATGCCACGTTCAACCTTGACAGGGCCATGCATGACTGGGTCTGCGCTCTATCAGTAGCAGCACGTACGAAAGGGTGAATATGGAAGTTGTTATTTAATTATAGCCGAGACGATTATCAGTTAGTAAATTACTTGTGGGGTGATTAAATCCTAGACACCCAAGCTGCCTAGCTTGTAGCAGATGGATGCAGGTAATGCCTGAGTTCATAAACTCTGAGTTAGCAAGCTCTGACGGAAGTACAAGCTGTGTCTGGGGAGAACATTGCAGAAATATTTGAGACTGCTCTTATCTGGAAGCGATGATTATGCATGTCTTTATCTGGGTTATTCTAGTCTCCTATTAGCCAGGATAATGTAGAGTTGACTATATTGCATGGATCCTTCCTAATGGAAACCATATGGCTGACTGATGCAGATCATGTAGGTATGGGTGCAAGTGTCATAGCTTCTCTACATATATGGAAAATAGGTATCTACTGAAGCTGCTCTCCCAGCTGAGAGAGTCATGCAGATACTCTTAAGTGTTGCTAGCAATTTCAGCATAAAAAGAGCACCACTTGATAGTACCAGCATATCCTTAAGTAAGAGGCAATCTATGAGGATAACTTTCATAGGGAAATCTGCCACCTCCTCAAAAATAACTATGAGATAACAGAAAAGGCTCTTTTCTCTCGATCTGTGCTGCATTCTAATGCTGCTGTTAATAGGGTGTGGAAAAATCTAGTTTTAGATGTAACTGTGACTACTATTGGTACAAATGAAGAGCTGTTGAATTATCCCATGGGGATCAGCATGCCGGAGTTGTTATTAACTTCCTGACATTAGTGCTGAACTTCATTAGGTAGCACTTATGACAGAGGAATCACTGGCAACCTTGGCATGGAAGTTTTTCTCCTTCTTTCTTCCTACGGAATCTGATGAACACTTTGTAGCCCTTTCTGGAGAAAACTGACTGTTCTGAAATTTCCTTAACTGGTCTGAAAAAATCATGGTGCAAGGAATAGTGGATCTTATTTATTTCAAGAACTGATGAAGTACTGTTGCTTGCTTATGTAAAATAAAGCCACAATGAGAAACAAAGATCCAAAGCTTATAAAGTTACTGCGTCTTTCACTTGAATCAGAATTATGCAGGAAAACTTTAAATACTTGTAATATCTGGATTTATTCTTGACTGTTCTGAATAGCGTAAAATAAGAATTCCACAGCAGTAAAACAATAGCAGCATATCTTTGTTTTGTTTTGTGCTGTTAGCAAGTAAATCTTATTATGGATTAGGGAGAAACCCTTGAAATCCAATAGTCATTTTAGGACTAATGATGGCAAGGAAACTGTCTACAATGAAGATATAATGTCAATGAAACAGAACATTGTCAAAGGATAATGGGCTCCTGCTGCTAGATATATGCTTAATCCAATGATTTTATTTCTATTATACAACATGATTAAAAATAAATTAAATATAATGGGCTAAGGAATAATAGTGATTTAGAGAGACAATTGCTCATTGTTCTTACATAGCAAAGCTGCCTTCTTATAGGCTGCAGAGCAAACTGGCTTTGGGCTTCAGCCAGTCAGGAGCCAGGACTGGGAAGGAATGCTTTAAAAAGTGCACTATTGCACTTTTATGAATCAAATAGTTCCAGCTTAGCTGAAATTCTTCTCTGCGGTTTTTATTAGCAAATTAAGATCAGCCATGCAGCAATCTCCTTGGATGACAAGCTCATTTAGGCGTAATAAGGGAATTATTGACAGTTATCAAATTACACTAACGTTTCATTTAAAATAGGCCATATTTATCTAAGGTGGTTGTTTAGCTTTAGTGAGCTGGACTCTGGAAATTGGACTTCTGTCCTAGGCTCATTTATTTCCTGTGTAATTCTGAACTGATGCTTTATGGGTCTGAGATATATGCACTTGCTTTGCCTGCACAGAGTAAATGGGCCCGAGCTTAATGAATGTAAAGCATTGCAGTGTTTACTACCATGCAAAGTCTAAAATGAAAAACAACACTCTGAGACATTGCAGCAAATACAAAGACCAAGTTTCATTTGCAAACCAAGACATGGTTCATGCATTTCATTTCATTTGTTTGGTAGAGGGGATAGAGTGGGAAGGTGTTAACACAATATATTGTGTTTTCCCTCTCTACTCTTTGAGACCTGTTTAGAACCCTGTTTTAAATTTAGGCCTTCAATATACTTTCATGAAATAGGGTGTCCTTTCCTTTCTTCCTCTTATGACATCCTAATGTGATGGAGAAAATTCCAGAAATTTACTGTACTGTAATGTATATTTACTGATATGCTGTAATGGATTACAGAAGGAAGTTTCACATCTTTGGAAGGACAGCCTGGCTTAGAGAGCGAAAGCTGCTGAAGACTTTTACCTAGAGGCTGCTGATACAAATCCAGCCCAGTCAGCAGTTAGTGAAAGCTATCACCAGCCAGCAGCAGCCTGACTTCTGTGTGATGAACTGGGAAGCTGGGATTGCTTAGTTTGGAGTAGAGGAGACTGAGGGGAGATGTGATAACCTTTTTCAAACACGTCGAAATAGCTGCAAAACAGAAGTGACAAACTATTCTCTGGCCTCAAGAACTAACTGACAAATTACAGGAAAGGAGCATTAAGTTATGTAACAGTGAAACATGGAGGACAGATTACCTAGGGACACAGCTGCTATCTCTCAGGAATGATATTAGCACAGTTGGTCCCATCTTGAGACCAGGGGACTCAAGATAAGACTATACAACATCTTGAAGTCCCTTAGAGTGATGACTACCTGGAAAAAGGCTTCAGCTTGCTCATGGAAGGGCTCCAGCAGGCTCACAAAAGCAGTAGTGGTCAGTAGCCACCACTGTGGAGCATTTGTACATATGCTGCACCTCTACCTCCTCCTTCGGTCTTTGGCCAACCCTAAAGAGTGGTTCTTCATCTTTTCTTAGGGAATGAATAGGGTCCATAGTCTGTAGCCTTCAATGCTGACTGCAGTGCTCTGTTTTAAGTTCATAGGCCATTTGAGGGAGCTCTGTGCCTGAGTTACCTGCTAGTTACAGCTACCCAGAGTAGACTGGTAGCAAGCAACCAGCGTTTGTCCTTTTTAT
Organism: Eurypyga helias; assembly: GCF_000690775.1. NCBI lineage: Eukaryota > Metazoa > Chordata > Aves > Eurypygiformes > Eurypygidae > Eurypyga > Eurypyga helias. Next base: position 5,912 of record NW_010233762.1, read on the forward strand.
GAACAAGGTTTAAGGCTGCTCGACTTCATAACCAAAATACAAATGCGTATTTCATCCTATCTCTGCCTGCATTTGGGCTGTCAGGACGACTGCCCTCCCTTGAACAATCAGGAGAAACTGGAACTCTTCCAGGCTCCTAAGCCTGAGTGCTCCAGCCACATATCAACCTTGTGTCTTGGTGAAATCTGGGCACAGTGCAGCCTGTTGTTCTCCCTAACCCGCTGACTTCCGAGGGAAGGAAACGCACTGACGTAATCCAGAAGGGAGCTTTAGTGAGGCTGGCCAAGAAACCTGGGGACTGCTCCTCAGCCTGGTGTCACATTGAGGGCCAGGTCAGGATCAATGCAGTGCTCTTCCATTCAAGAAATCAGCTTTCTACCCCAAGCTGGAAATTTCTCTTGTTTTAGCAAGACAGTCTCTGCCTTTTTAGTCATGTGGCAGCTTCATTTTATCTCAGTAGGAACCATTATCATATTTCCAGATAATTGCAAGGGGAATAATTTTGGTGGTGTTATATAAGGCTGTGCTCTGTGGTATCAATCACTCCAGCTCTGGAGATATTTCACAGACAAATTCTTGCCTTCTTAGTGAAGAATAGGTCAACAGTGACAGATTCCTCTTCCAGGCTTTGAAGTACGTTTGAGACATGGAGCTAAGAGAGAGGTTGTTACACTAGCAAATATTTATTAGTAACGAGTCCCTCTAGTTGATGTAGTAAAGGTTGTAGAGATGTCCTTGGCATCCTTACTGGAATTTTCCTGTAACAATGGAGCTTAGAGGGTAAATAATTTTCTTCTTAGCTGAAATACTCCATCAAGCCTCTAGTTTTTTCATTTTGTATCTGGTCCTAGAGAAAAGGTAAGTAAACACAAATTAGTCAGACTTCAGCAATGTCTATTCAAAACATTTTGCAACATCTAGGTTTAGTTTTAAAAGGCCCTCCAACACCTTAGAGTAAGAATGCATATTTCTTTGCCAACAGCAGAGATGGTATGAGACTAAAAATAAGTGCTGACATCTTCTTGGGATTTGCCCTGGAGTGGACTATTCAGGTGGAATAAGTGTGAAATGGGCTACATAGTCACGTACTTCAAAACGTAACTGGGTGATGAATATTCAGGTGGACTATTTTTGAATGTAGTCAGAAATTTCAAATGTCCAGGAAAAATAATGGAGAAGAAACTGCTGTTGTCACACACCACCTTTGTAAGAAAAGAGTTGAGTTTGCAAAGCAGCAGGAGGTAGATTTCAGTCCTATTAAACTGGCATATGACCTGAAACACAAACCAAATACGCCCACATCACTGGCTTCTGCGTGAGCTCCAGTGTGAATACAGTTCTGATAACAGAACAGCAATAAAGCACTCCCGAGCCAAACAGCCCTGCTTCCCCACAGGAGGCAAAGTGGGTGATTTGAGACCAGTATGGCACAAATAAAATCACTTTTATTTCACATTAAATCAATTTTGTTTTCTATTTCTTCTGCAAAATACCTTTTGAAATGCGTTACTATTTTATTTTTCTATAAGGATTATAAAGAGAGATGTTAATTATGGAATGGTTGATGTTCTTAGCACTTTCTGCCTCGAGCTTTTCTTGCCACCAAACTCTCTACCTAGTCTTGCTACTTCACATGAAAGTAGAGTAATGCTGAATAGGTGATACTGTCATTTCCCAGGGATTGACAACTGCTGGGTGCCCCTAAAATACTACCCTCCTTCGCCATCCTTTCTTATAGTGAATTGCTAACCTCAGAGCTGTGAATAAGGCCGGTTAACATAAATAAGTTTAAGGTTATGCACACAGTGGTGGATTTGCCACTCTAGCCGAATTTGTCTGGAGGATCAATTTAGTTGAATTCCCTTTTAATGATTACTCCTGATGGATCACCTGCAGGTAAAGTTATGAAAGAGCAAGCGTGTCCCTTCAGATGTGAACGGGGAAGTCAAAATCTCAACTGCTGCAAAACCAGCTTGTCTTCCAAGAGGCATTTTAGTGCCAGTCAGTTCAAGTAGAAGTAGCTCAAAATAGGTTTCATAGTTGCTGGACTGAAAAGCTACATTTTACCTCCAGGTCTCAATCCAGCCACTCTTCTGAGACAGAGCTGTGTCTGTTAGAGCAGGAACTAGAACCCTGAGTCAGGCATGCAAGGCCTGTTCTTTATTTCATTTGCAGGCATTTTTAAAAAGCCTCTTTTGCAGTGTTACCTCAAGAATTAAAAATAAATGCAGCGTGTAGAAGATGCGGAGGCAACGAGGTGTTATGTGAGATCTCATTTCTTCCTCCCAGTGTTGGCCAGCACAGCAGCCAAGAGAAGACTCTTGGTCCATGCTAATGGACAGCGGCAGAAGTTAAGAAGCCACCTGAGTCCTGGAGAATAGCCCCTGCTCCTAGCTGCTCTGTGGCCTCAAGTAACCACTGTTTATCTTCTGTGACTTGTTTGCACAGAGCAGCCCCCCAGGCTTTTTCCATAAGTGTGTGTGTAGTGGAATCAATTAACATACACTGTCATATATGCAGGAAAGGTACTAAAGAGAGGTTGAAAAGTGCTGAGAATTTTGTTTCATAGCTCTCCTTCCAAATCTTTTCTTCTCATACCTGGCTTCTGCCTGAAAAAAAAGCACAATAGAGGTCCAGCAGCACCATCCCTGTAAGTGTCAGGCATAGACAGCAGCTCTCCTTTCCATTGTGGTCCTCCTGCAGAAACCATGCAGGTGGTCACTCTCAGGTGCTCAGTGTAGCCCCCCTCTTCTCTGAGGCCAGTAACAGCGGAGGGTGGGTCCGAAGGGATGCGTGAGCCCTCTCTTCTGTGCACACCCAGGGCTGTGTCTCCGTGGGATGCTGCCATGCAGAGTTGGGCAGCCAAGTGCAGGTCTGAGGAGGAACGCAGCGTGGTAGCACACAGCTCTGCCTGGGATGGTGACCCTCATCTCACTGCTGGGGCGAAGCCCTCCAGGACAATCAGGGCTCTCAGTTGTACCAATACAGTCTTCCTTGCCCCATTTCAGAGGCAGAATTGTTTTAAATAGCTTTCTTAGGAAGCCTAACACTCGGGGACTAGTAAAAATGTCAGCAGCTCCCCTGGATGTACAAACACGAGGTAAGGGTGTGGGAAATCATGTGGTACCTGTAGGCAACTACTGATTTTCTTATCACAGTGTCAGCACAAAACTTGGCATACGAATGACATGGGGTCCATGTGAATTCAGTTTTGATACGCCGTATCTCAAAAAGCTCAGGGGAAGCAAAAGGGGGCTGTTTGCAGTTGGGTAGGCACAGGGGCCTCTATATAATTCTCTCTGTTTTCCTGTCATTACCTTATTTCCAAAGGAGAGGAAGAGCACTGTATTCATGAACACTATGTAAAAGCTGTTGCCTTTTCACCGAGCGATGGTTTGGTTTGTCTGAGTTGGGAATGAAAACGTGGTTAGAGGGAGCGAATTAAATCTCAAACGTAATGCCTCTGATTTGCAGAAGGGAAAGGGGAAGTGCTAAGTGAATATAGGAAATTGCAGCATTACGCATTGTGAGAGCAATTCTTTCCATCCTTGTAGCTAATGGACTGAACAGAAAGTGAACAATTTGTTTCATACAATGATTCACCAACACTCTGACAGGGTTTCCAATTCTGAGCTCAGTTTCATATTCAGCTCCCTGTTTACTAGTGAAATAGTACAATTATCTGTCTACCTCTTACATTTTATAAACAGGCAAGGCTGCGGTATCTGAAAAGAATAAAAATAACTGTATAAATCCTGGTTGTTGAAGGCTGGAGGGAAGGGAAATGAAGCAAGTGTTATCTTTCCGGCGGTCTATTTTAGAGGAACACTCCTCTAAAAGTGAAGTTAAATTCCCTGGAAAAATAGGTCCAGAAGAAAAATGCCAATGGAACTTGGTTTTCAATTTCTATTTAATGTTTCCCCATCCTGGTTTGTGAAAGGAAATCACAAAACATTTCCTGTTTGAGTCCACTTGTCAAATTGTCGATAGTAAAGTAGCCAGAACTATTACGGCTGAATTGGCCACATAAAGCTCTGGTGAAATCGGGATGCTTCTCCCAGAGGCATTTGGTAAGTGTGCTAAGCTGCTTTACAAGACAGGATGACATTTTTCTGCCTTTAACCCCAGTTTTATTGAGAATAGAAATCATTTGGACTATAACGAGTTTCAGTTTTTAATCTGGAAATGTTTGTGAGCTGGCCCTGACTTCATATATCTCTTGCTCATGGGATCAGAGGGTTTAGATGGAATGGCCTTCCAGAAGAGTGTAATTAGTCGCTTGTTAATATTGACTGTGATACATTAATGCTTACTAGGGCTATTTGGAAGGAGATTCTCGACAAGTATATTGTAAAAGGGAAATCCCTGTCCCAGTGTGTAAATTCAGTAGAGCTTTTAAAAACCAGTGAGAGTCAATGGATTGGGTGGAAGAAGGCAGTGGCTATAAAGACGGCTATGAAAGTTATTAATAAGGGTAACGACCTGCATAGTTGAGGATTTAGGAATCTTACTTCAAAGTGTACAGCTAAAATGTAAAAAATGAGAAGTCAGTAGCAGCAATTACCTGTTGCCGCCCCTTCTGCTAGATGGTGATGAGACTGTCACTTCATGGGAGAATCTGAGTCTACCTGTTATGCTCACCATAAACAAAGAATATAAAGTTGATGCTAAAAATGCTTTTAGGCTGAAAGCCGCTTAAATTGATGTCAGCAGCGGCAGTCAGTGTGGGTGCTGAAATCTAGGATCTTGCTGAGGAGGTAGGGCAGGCAGCAGAGGGGACCTGTCGTGTTGGGAATGGCACCTGTCAGTGGCTTCAGAGCAACTGCAGAGCATGAATTTCATGGCACCCATTTTGCATGTTGTCCCTGGAGACCCATGGTGTGAACTCTGTGTAGTAGAGGGAAAGTATCTGCCTTTTTCCTACAGATGTAATGGAAAAGGGGCAGAAGGTTAGACAAAAACAGCCTACATGACTTGGATAGGGGAGAGAGATTTAAGATTATCAGTAGCAGAAGAGTTACTTAATTTTAGCATATTAAGGAAGAAAATGCCCTTTTTTGTTAGTTACTTATAAATCCTAAGCTCTCACTACCTCTGTCCATGCACAGCAGGAGAACCCTCAGTTCCAGGGTCACCTCCCTCAATGACACTGGGATAGAGGTGCCTGGTTAAACGTTAAATGCCAAGTCTCGGCGTGATTATACTGCTGCCCTTTCTGGAAGCAGTACATAGGGCCTAGGTTTGCTGGGTAAGCCAGCAGTACTGGATTCATGGCTGGGATTTGCAGTGGTAAAATTAATCCACTCCCTGTAAAAGGGAGAAACACAGCATTCCCTTTGGATTGCAGGAGTGAATATGGGGCAATAGGGGAAAATGTGTCCTATGAGGTGTTTACTTCAGGATGATATGAAATGCAGCCCATGAGTGCTTTTCTCTGTAAAGTTAGCCTTGGGTAGTTACTGCAGTTGTAGCATTACTAGGTGTCTCTAGTTGGTTGGATGGCTCTCACCTCCTGTCTTTGTGACCTTAGCAATCGCAGGGCAAACCTTGGCAGTGATTGGAACCTAAGTGAAACCTGACATTTTGTTTAGCTCTGGAATAAGTCACAGATCTGGAGGAGCAGAAGGAATTGTCCTGAAGAATTACCATGCTGTGATGGTCTTTTGCTGTCAGGTAACTCTTTGAGCCAAGAAGTAAAGATCACGGTGGCCCCAGGCCTGTCTTAAAGTAGGTCTGGGCAGAATTTGCACAAAGCCGTTGCTGTGACTGGGGAGCTACAGCAGATTTCTCTGGATTCCCTAAGTTTTCGAGTTTCTGCTTTCTGCTGGGCATAGGATAAGGGAAAGAAACCACAAACTGGGAAAAATGTTTTTCCTCTGTTGTTATGCAAGTGGTGCAAACAGAAACCTTCCCTTTCCAGCACCACCAGGTTCAAGAGAGTGACTGCTCCACTTTCAGCCTCCCTGGCACTCTCACGCCAGAAGTTGTGTAGACAGATTTTATTCCCTGTGATTCCCCCTTGCAACCTTATTTTCAGTTTCCTGGAGCACTACAGCATGATGAAAGGTGACTCATGTTTCCCTTTCAGAAGATGGCTTCATCTTTGCTACTGCAGAAAGGACTTTTATTTCTTGCAGATTCCTGAAAAAAGTTTTGTGGTAAGATGACAGACAGTACATCTACTTTCACACATTGGCCTAAGTGCGTGCAGCTTGCACACGTCTTTCACTGCTGGACAATTCTCAGTACTGGGATCTGTCAAGCCCAAAACAAAAACTTACCTAGTCTAGACTTTTTTAGAAGATTAAAGCAAGCAAACTGATATTTTATTGCCCATACCATTTGCCCTAATTCATCTTGTGTGTGGCTCCTCAGTTGAAATTTTATTTCTCAGTGTGTGTATGTATGTATGTGTAAATTAAACAGAGTCCTGATTATCTTCCAAGATGATTTTTCCTTGGTCTCCTATGTCGTAATTGCTACCCAGGGTTCTGCGAAGTTGCACGTGCGTTTCTCATGCAGAAAACAGAGCAAACATAATGTAACTAACCCATATTGACTACCAGATGCCTCAAAGTGTTCAAGACTTGTAGCAAATCACTGTTTTCTTCGGTCCATATCCGCTCTGCCTTCTGATGCTTTTCCCTGTGATGCCCTGTGACCTTGCTGCAAATGTGATGCCTTCTGCTCAGTGCTTGCACGGGCAGATGGACAGTGGTGCCGGCAAGAGATCTCAATATTCAGTCCACTAGACTCTTGCTTGTCATGCCTCAGAAGGATGATAAATGATTAGCTGCAGCTAATGGTTTCTGACAAGGGCTTAACTAGACTTAAAGAAACACTGTCTCTGTGAACTAGAGCCTTTTGATAGATATTTAAAACTTCACTTCTCTGCCAGATGTATGTGTTAGTAACTGTACTTCACCAGCTGATCACATCTCATAATTACAATTACTTGTCCTAGACCAGGGAAAAGCTCAGTTCATTTGTCCAAGTATTGATTAACTGGTATAGTCAAGATTACTTTACTTCACAGAGAATAGATAACCATTAATAATGTTATAATTACAGCCCAGAAAGTATGGCTAGACTGGAACTTCAATAGATAAGGAGACAGACATTGTTTATATAACCCTGAAAAAATGACAGCTGCTATGTTAAAGGGGGATAATTAACCCAAGGGGAAATATCTGCCCAAGTGACATCTCAGGGCTGAAGTGTGTGTGGGAGCATGAGGAGGCAGAGGCACAATATTTTGGTATCATGAACCATGAACTACAGCCATCCCTGCACAAATGATGGTTGGCATTCTAGTTCCTGCTCCCTGACTGGTCTGGTCTGGTCAGGCCTGGTCAGGCAGGAGGGGGAAGGAGAGGCTGGGTTTTACACCCGTGGTAGGTGCCATAGCACAGAGCTTTGGAGGGTTGGAGTATCTGTTGGCCGAGGAGAGGCCGGAGATGAGATGAGAAGGCTCTGGGGGAATTCACTGATAGGTATGCATGCCTGATGGCAGATGGGGATGAAGAAGGAGCAGACTCCTCTCAGGGGTGCCCAGTGGCAGCAATGGGCACAAGCTGCTGTATAGGAAATGTAACTTGACGGGGGGGAAAAAACATCTTTACTGTGAGGGTGGTCAAACGCTTGCACGGGTTGTCCTCAGAGATTGTGGGGTCTGTGTCCTTAGAGGCATGTAAAGCCCAGCAGGAGCCATCCCTGAGCAATTTGCTCTGGACTAGACAGTCTCCAGGCATCCCTTCTGGCCTCAGCTATGGTGGGACCTTGTGACCAGGACATTTCGCAGATGCAGCAGATACACTGTGTTAATGGTGCCATCAGAAGCTTTGCCATCTCTTTCTAAGCCAAATGTGGATAATATTGCAGGTGGAATCTTATTTTTGTGGTAGGATCCACAGTGCTGTCTGCTTTGTGTTTTCTTCTATGACCATCTTCATGTTTTTGCTTGAGGCATTAAGCACTGATTATTAACCAGTAAACTCTGTTCCTGACACACTAATATCTCTTCTGATCTCCCATAAATGGGCTAAAGAAAGCCTAAGCATGTAAAGTAAAACAAACTTTTGCAAAAGAAGGTAGCAACTTGTAGCTTATTTAATTTGTAAGCCTGATGCTGGCTTATTCCTGAGACTGAGCTGCAGCTTTGCATTAAGAGTCCAGCAGCCCGCACCTCTCAGCAAAGAAATCCTGTGAAGGTCCTCCCACTGTGGACCTAGACCAGCAGAATTTTCTTAGCACTTTAGGTGTCAAAGTCCAAAGACCAGGTCACTTTCTCCTGCTCTGAGGGTATTGGAAATCTCTTGGGTTAGGGGAGCTTCCAGAGCCACAGATGGGACTTCATTCTCCAGAACTTCAGTAGGTGGTGAAGTAGGACATACACCAAGGATGTGGCTTTATGGACGGGGTAAAAACTGAGAAAATTGTTTTCTGGAATCAGTAAGTTCATATGCTCCATCTCTTTGACCTCATTATCTAGACTTCAGCTAATTTCAAGGATCTGTTCCAAAATTAGTGTCAAAACGCAGTCAGTTAATCTGCTGTTCATCCATCACAGGGAACAAACGTGACCATTCCTACTGAATAGTGATTGCCCATGGGTGGCGTGTGTGTGCTTGTATTCACTCATACAGCCCACTCTTCCACACAGGTCTGTATTGTTTTATGTAAATTCATGCTAATCTCAATCTCTGTACATGTGGGCATATTACACCCGTCTGATAAGGATCAAGGGACTCACCCCTTGCTATATATTTTATATTCAAACAAGCTGGGGTTAATTTGATGCCAGGAGAACAGCTTTTAATTCTCCCTCTCAAGGCATTGAACTACCAACATTAACTTTCTATGCCCAGCTCTTGGGGTCTACAAGGAAATGGTGTGAGCAAATTTGATAGCAGGTATATTGGCATGTGAATGTAAATCAGGTAGAGAGTTGTAGGCAAAATGAATATCAGGCTAAGATGTGTGGTGCTTTACAAAGGAAAAAAATGAACTAAATTAAGCTCAAGCTACATTTTTTGTTCTTACAGTGTTGGTAGTTTGGGTGTTTGATCTGAACACTGTGGACAGATTGTTTGGAAATAGTAGGTCGTGAGTTCTTTTGTTAATGAAAACGTGGAGGGCTCTCATTTCCCACTCTGAAATGTAAAATCTCTTTGCCAGTGCAAGTCTTACCATTAATTTAATTTATTTATGTCAGTGACCCATGTTCCATTCCTTCTATATTCTCCTTAGAGTTCCTCAAAAAGATACAGTCCTTAATTTTTGCCAATGTGGATGCATAATCCAATGGTGTCCTTTTCATTTACAGACTAAGTGCTGAATAGTGGAATGTATAATTTCTGATCTGGTCTATCAAAAGGCAGATAATTGGGTCATGAAAACTTTTGACAATTTGACTGTTGATGTGAAAATATTTTGATAACTCTCTCAGATTCCCAGAATGTAGATAGACAATAATCTATCCAACCCACAAATACTGATTGCGCTCCCCCTCTTTACCACTGCCATTATCACAGCAAAAGCTTTGTTAGATTTCATGGGGTGCTTGTAGAAATCAAAAAATTCCAGGAAATTTTCTGTTCAAGATAAGGGAAAATATCTCAAAGCTCGGAGCCCTCTTCAGGAAAATCATTGCAAGCAGGTCCTGCTCTTTCTTAAATTGGCAAGGCGACAGCTTGAGCGCATCCGCTGAATGCCACTGTGACAGTCTGATCACCTGGGGAGAGAAGTGTCTTGCAGACAGGCAGATCCCAAGCCATTTTGGTAATTATAGGTGAAAACTAACAGCTTTCTAGTGCAGATCCTTGAGTGCCCCAGGCGTGTGCTTACAGTAGGAGCCTGCACAGTACAACTGCTGCATTTGGTGATTCTGCAGCAGCTCATCTGGGGGTGTCTAGGGGACTCCCTGGGGAGAGCGTGTTGTAAATAGAATGATCAGGAGATAATAAATGTAATGGACAGTAGTTTTGCAAGCTCCTGACCAGCTGGAGTTGAGAGACCCCATGCCAGCTCATGCTGATGCATGATTGTCAGGTGCTGGCTGGGCATCTAACCAGGCCTTGTTGCAAACCAAAGTAATGTTCCTTCTATTCAAAAGCTGTTTATAATATTCCTTCACTGCTTCTCCCAGTACATTTTCATCTTCCACCAGCCTAATCTTGACTGTTCTCTAGCTTTCTCCAGGCACTGAATAAAGTATCAGTCTCATTACAGGATGGAGAGGCACTTACTGTCAACCTTAATGCCGCCAGCATTGGCATAAGAAATGACATTAGGTTGTGAATTTTCTGTTCATGTAGGAGCTAATTAAAGTGGTAGCCAGCTGGTAGGAGAATATCTGTGCCTTCAAATGGTCTTTTCCTGAATTTATGTGTCAGTGCTAAAATACAGGGTGTGAAAGTTTAGGTAAAGTGTAGACATCTGAGTGCAAAAGCATAGGAAGTGTCAGCTCCTTTCCTGCTTACACCCTAGAGATGTCTGAATGCCACAAGGCTTGACTCTGGCATTTCCCAATGCCTAAATCTCTGGAAAGACCCAGAAGCGCCATGGTCAGAACTAGGTGTCTGCCTAAGTCAACAGTGATTTCCAATCAGACATTTCCCTGAGCAAGTCTCCTGAAAGTCATGAACAAGCTCGTGAGCTCCATCTGAACCAGGAGAACAAATTTCACAACATTAGGAATGTGTGACCTTTCCCCTTTAAAACTCAGGTA
>NW_010233762.1:16650-34929 GCF_000690775.1 Eurypyga helias
TAGAAGCAGAACTGGCGAAATGCACAAGTGGTCTTCTGCCTGAAAGAATGGAGTCCAGCACTTTTCATCTGGGCTGGACATCCCAGACACCGATGCATGGTCCATCTGCCAAGAACTGTGGCTCTGTGCTTCAAGAACTGGAGGGGGCAAGATGAAGCCTGATGTTAGGACATGGTTACTTGGGGTTTACTTCTATTCCTTTAGCTTAGCTGCCACTGCTTAGAGCAAGTATTCCTGCCAGTACAGTGAAAACTATCAGCATGAAAACTGTCTTACCCTGATTAAAAAAAATGGTGAATTCTCTCTGTTGTTTCATGGAGATACTGGCAGTTTGGCAGCTGGGTGAGCCCACCTTGTGGCCAGTCAGGCATGAAGGAGTAAGGGATAACCCTTTGTTTTGAGGGTCGGGGAAGAAAGCGTGTGGCTGTCAATACGGCAGCTCCACGGTGCTACCTGCGTCAGTCACCATGTGTGCTAACGGGCAAGTGGCAGCAGGCAGGCACAGCAAGGCAGGGCTACAGATGTGCCCTTGCAACTATACAGAGAGGACATGCAGGCTGGCTGTGGTGTTTCCACATACCTTGGGAGCACCACAGCTATGAGTAACATGGTTCAAACTCCTGATTAGGTTTTAGATCCTTATTACTGATGATTCCTGAGATAGGGGAAAATCAAAGCTACAATCACTTTTTTTTTTTTTTTTCATTTTAGGTTCCAGGCTGAATTTGGAGGACAAGTAGTCTGGGAACAAGAAATTATGTTCTTCCTACTTAGAACAAGGTGGGTTGACCTGGAACTCCCTAGAAATAATTGTAAATACAGAGTCTGACTATGCTGTTCTCTGCAAAGATAATCCTCAGACTAGAACTACTCTGAAATGAGTACTGAACTGTAAAGGCAAGAGCATGTATTGGAGCTGTCTGAAAAAGTTCCTTTTGTTTAGGGAGAAATTACAGCTTTTTTCTGTAATTGCATGTAAAATAACTTCCGTGTGTTCAAGACTCAGCTATTTGATGAGTTAACAAGAATGTCATGACTGCGTCACAGACTACCAAATCTAAGCTGTTAAAACAAATGAGTTTATATCCACTTTGTTTGCCAAGAAAATCTTCCTGAAGTCTAATTAACGTAATGTCTGAGTCTGCAGACAGCCTTAACAGAAAAGTGTGAACCTTCCACCCCATTCATCGCAGTGAAGTGCCAGCTTCACACTCCGTGGTTTCACTCAGTGTCAGTGCTACTTGCTTTATTGCTGAGTGTTTTATCTGAAGGCTTGGAAGGGGCATGCTGGGACATGCGGGGAAGGAACAGCACAGGAAAGCAGAACAATGATACAGAAAGGAAGAAGACGGCATCAGCATCTGGGTCATGGATTGATCCTCTTTTGTGATTGTGGAGCAAACATGAGTTGGAGCTCTGGCCAGCTCACCCGTTGTAATCTCCCCTTTGTGTGTTGCACTGCTGCCAAAGGTGGAAATTTTTCCCCAAAGCCAGCTGAGGTTGTCCCTCCTGCAAAGCAGCCTAATTGCCTCTTGTCCTTCTGCCTCATCCCACTCCTTCTGCTGTAGAAATCAGAGCCATCATGGAGACTGGTGAGAGAGTGAGTATGTGTGACTATCCTGGGCGCTGTTAACTGGAGATGTCGGCATTGGCACTGACACCCCAGCAGCTCCATGGAGGCGGAAGTTGTCTTCCGTCAGCCCTGTATCCAAGAGCATCAGTCTGTGTTTGGCCTTGTCTCTGTCACAGTAGCTCCTTCACTGCTTTTGCAGAAGAGCTCCCCTTCCCCTGCTCTTCCCTGCTTTTCCCTTGCCTTTTCCCAGTGCGTTTTCAATACACACTCAGATGCTATTCTCCATGTCACTTGGATGGGACTCTTCAATTTTAGTTTCCATTTTTCGTAAGCCCCTCTCACAGTCTGTAGCCAGAATGAGATACAAGTGACCAACTCTAGGGACTATGACTCCTGAAACTTCTCTAATGCTTCCGGTACAAATACTGTAGCTTTGTGTGCATTTACCTTTGTAACAAACGCAGGTAATGTTCCTCTTCACGTAGAGGAAAATTCAAATGCTGCAAAATGCTGCGCTTTCTTCTGTTAAACCTAACAACCAAACCCCTTGATTTTTTTCACCTCTCTCTGTACTGTAGCTTTTTCACACCTCTCCACTTACGAGCCCCTTCAGATGCGCTAAACCCTGCATCTTCAGAGAAGAATTGGTTAAAAAGACACAGGACTGTCAAGGGGAGATGGGGCTACGGGAGCTGAGCGAGGCTGAGCCAAGCCAGAGGAAAAGGCAGCATGGGCTGCAGTCCAGGTGACATAAGGGCTTGGAGGGATAGGGGAGGGAGGGTTGCTGGGGCCTGTCCTTCATCGACTGAATAAACAACCCACATAGCAATAACGATAAATAATTTTATGAGGAGCTAGATAAGCTTTTAAAGGGAAAAATGGTAGGGGGTGTAACTGCAAATTGAGGAGGAAGGCAGCTGAGATGGGTTTCCCTGTTGCTGTCTGTCCTCTATTTGGCAGCAGCTCGTTTGTGAAAAAAAAGCAATCAAGAGTAGTTTATGATGCTAAGACATTTCAATGACTTGCACTCAGTGAAAATCATTGATGTTTCTGCTTTAGCTAGATTTTGCTGCTTGGTGTTGAAAGCATTTCGCTGCCTGAAATCCTATTTTGTTAAACCTGGCAATGAGTAAAATCACAAGTTCCATAAGAAAATCCTCTGGGCTTGAAAAGGGATGTGTTCATTACCCCTGCAATTAGCAGGAAAACTCCCCCTTGATGGGGCACTCAGTCCCTTCTGATTCCCCTCCTCACAGCTCCCTAATCACCAGGTGCCATTCAGATTGTAGATTGCCCCCATTTAATGCATATTGTAGAAAACTCTGATTGCGTGTCACTGTGAAACACTCCGAGAGCCGGGCCATAAATATTTCCATCAGCTTGTCTCTCTACCGTCCCCAGGACTCCACTTCCTGCAATACAGCTAATCCTTCAAAATGCAGTTTTGGGTTTTGGTTTCTGTGGAGCTGACCCCTATGCAAAGGAAATGTTACCTTGGGAACAAGGTTAAATGATAGGCTTACGGACCTATTCTCTTTTTTTCCTCTTTATTTTATGATGGGAATGTAAGATGTTGTGAATGGTTCATCGTAACATATGCCAGCAGAAGCATGCCAAAAATAACAATCTGAAGCAGCACACGGTATGTAACACTTGCATACTTCTCCGAGAGTTAGAGAGATCATTGAAACAACACATGTCAGATGCTATTACTGTCATATTGTTGGGGCCATCTGTTAGAGCCCAAGATCAAGACCTGCTGCTTTCCCTGGAACAGCAGCTCCACAAAATACTGTGGCAAATTAAACTAAATCTGCTCAGGCCCAGGGAGTTCATCTGAGGGGCTTGCTTGTTTTATTTCAAGATTCATCAGGGGTAAAACCAACAGTGTATTTTGGATATTGCTCCAGGGGAAGTCTGGGGAAAAGCTTTTTAATTCCTTTTTGTTTGTGTTTTGTTTGTTCTGGGTTTTTTTTAAGGGAGTAAATAACAGGTACAAGGTAAGGACTGAATTGTCAGAATGGGATGTGTACATTTGCATCCACAGAGGTGCTTCTTGGGAAAACGTGTTCCTCAATGAAGTTAATACAAATGTGCACATGCAATGATTTGCAGCTAATAAACAATAATTTGATAGCAACCTGCACTTATGTGTGACAGTCGATTAATGCAGTTGACTACACAGACACAAATTTTCAAAGCAACAGCTTTTGAAGTTGCATATGGAATTTGGATGCCAAATCCCCCTGGTGGTCTTCAAAATCTCAGCTAGAATACCTGTAAATCTGTTTATTATATAAAGATACACTTTTATACAACTTTGTAACCACAGTGAGTTTTGCTCCTGACAGCAGTGGGATGGATTTCGCACAACATTTACTGTATCGATATAGCTACACACACACATCTATACATATACACATAGATGTGTGTTTTCGATATTAACATCATGGCACAGTGTTTAGTTCCACTACATTCATATACGTTTATGTAATGGACATATGTTTTACTGACGTGTTTCGTAACAGTTTTAAACAACATCTTTACTGACACCAGAACGCTAAAGAATTAAATGTATTGATGAGGAAGATGGGAAGCCTCTGTTATGAAGACAGACGTGGTCCAAATGCCATGAAGTGGGAGTAGTTTTCAAAGGTAGGTCAATGACATCATAGGTCTGGAATATCTTTTGCGGAGGTTTTGTTTCACTGCATGTTGGTGAAAAACTTGGACATAGCTCCTACCCATTCCATACTTTCCAGTTAGTGGAGGATGTTGTACCCCAAAAAGCCTCCAAAGATTTGCTTCCGCTGTACTGCAGAAGGAGCTCCTGCCTGGAAATCTCAGGCTGCGCTGCAGCATATGGGTACTTTTCCTACAGACGCAGGATGAGCGTGTTCATTGCAAGAGCCTCCTTCTGCTCCTGGAGGAGCCCAGACTAGGAGGTATGATTGCAGGAGAGACTTTCCCAGGGAGGGCACAGGAAAGAGCCCTGGGGAGGAGGAGGCTCAAAGCTGGTACTGAAATATGGAGGGAGCAGCAGGGAGATCCCTGTTCCTCTGCAGGGCAGGAGGGAGATGTGTGGGGAAGAGAGAGGACTACTGGGGATTCACTGCTGGCAGCACCTTGTTGATTCCCTGTTTTACCTGATGATTGTTTCATGTAAAACCTGTGGATGATCCTTGGAGTTGGGGTAGGATCTGGCTCACCATTTCCAGGACAGCACTCTCACTGGCAGGGCAGAGAATTGGCGTTTATTGACTGCGCCTTCAGGGCCTGGGGACGAGCTTTTGCTTGTGGAGGTCAGATTAGGGGGAGACAACAGTAATTTTATGCTCACAGCAATTTTATAATTTACTGCTGTTCTTATCTTTGGGTCTCTTGCAGGCAACTGGTGTCAAAAAGATGCTGCTGCATCTGTTGCCAGCTAGGAGTGATGGTCCCAACTGTGGCACCTTCCATACGCATACCACTGTCTGGGGATGCTGAGAGCGCAAGCTGATTATGCAGAGCAAAAGTATCCAACACCCTTCTATTTATTTCCTTCGCAGGAGGAATTCCCCAGGTAGATCTCTGTCACCCCTCCCAGCCATTTTTACTCATTGCAGTGTTCAACGGTAAGTGTTTGAAATACATTATTGGAAGCCTTGTTTAATTGAAATGCATTGTGTCTAACCGAGTTCGGAAAAGCCCAGCTTGATTTTATGACATATTGGAAAACTCTTGGGTTCACACCAAGATGGTGTGGCAGTTTTGGGGCCAAGAAAAGGGCATGTTGTCAAACCACAGGTACTGTGGCGTTACCCTTGAAAAGAGCGAGCCTCAAAGAAAAGCTTCTGTAATACGAAGTAACCTCCCCTTCCCTCCCTCTCCAGGTTTGATGTCAGTGTTATTTGGGGCAGAAGCATTTTTCTCATTTCGAAATTTCTGCCAGATGATAAGCTCCCAGGACAGGGCATTTCAGCTCACTGAGACTGATGGTCTTGTCACTTTTACTGCCACCTCCAGCACAAACTGGCAGCGATGCCAGTTTCCCTGAGCAGCTGCCGGTGCCTGCAAACCCAAAGGGACTCTGGAGGGATCCACCAGCAGACTGGCTCCAGCTGAGGGACCACACGGCTTCCAGCATCTCCAGCCTAGGGCAGGTGTGCCAGCAGTCAGTATGACTGATCTCAGAGGGCTGTCTTGGATTAAGTAAAAGCTTGAGAGGCATTGACTGGCACGTTGCAGGCTGCAGAGGGTGGTATTTTTTGGCTAATCTTTCTTTTGACAGCGCTTTCAAACAATTCTGAATCCCCTCTCAAGATTTCCTACAATCTAAGTGCTCACGTTCCCTCTTTGCTGGCACTTCAGATAGGCTCTCCAATTTCATTTAATATCGAGCCTGCATGTGACCAGAAAAGCTCTCAAAAATAGGTCCACTTTTAAGGTCATGAAGAAAGAACAGTCAATTCTTTAACGATCTGACCAGCATTGTGGCAATTCCTATATATTTCATAGTAAGTGGTAATAGAAAACTTTCATAAAGAAAACCCTAAACCATCCTAAACTGCATTTTCCATGAATGGATTCAAGCACAAAAACTGCCTGCCTGTGGTCTGCAGGCGTTCAAACCCAGGATGCGTCAACATGAGTGCCGTGTCCAATCTCCGTCATAATGACACGGAGAGAGACTATTGCCAGTCCCACTTCCAGGCACTAAGTAATTTCTTGCTGGAAGAGGTTTGTTCAGTCCCAGCAGGACTGCAGAGGCTATCCAATTATGTGAAATTTTCAGGAAATGCTGTAGAAACATTTTCCTTCATGACCCTGTGCTTGAGCTATGTATCGCCAGAGATACAACATTTTTGTTCTGCATGGCTTTTTGCAGTGTTTATTGATGTGTGGGGTTTCAAAAATTTAGTGATTGAAAGATGAGAATGTTTGGTGTAAAAGGTGGCGGGAAGATGATTTGTTTGTTTGCTGTTTTCTTGCTTGATTTTCCTTAGGTTAGAAGCAGGCGGAAGAATTCAGATAAACCAAAGCCAAAATGTGTTTAAGTTTTTTTTTTAATATTGAGGAAATATGGACAACCTTGTTTACCTTGGGAATATTCTTTAATGAAGACAACCATCGAAGTAATAGTATATATGTGGGAGGCTGGGGCTGGAGCTATTTATCCCAAGGGAATTGTGAATTAGTATGTGTTCTTCTCTTTTCCTCTCATTTCCTTCTGTTGGTAGTAAAAAGTACACCTATACTGTAGATTCAGTCCATGTGGTTTAATATCCTAGAATCGTTCCCCCTTGGGATGTAGTGGAACTGGGGAGAAGGAGTGTATTTATAAAAGAAGATAATTTGGCAAGAATTAAAGAGCATTTTGATCCAAAACAAGACCCCTGAAATTCAATAAATTCAATAGAGACAATTTCAAATGTGTTGTCTAACAATTCTGCGCTGCTTTTGCTGCAACCTATGGTTTCTGGATTCAGAGGCAGAAAAAACAGTCTGCCTTACCGAGCCAGGGTGTTGTAAGAAATGAAGAGTGCCAAATGTCCCCTCTCTGCTAGTGGCTGGCAGCAGGTCCTCAAGGAGAGAGTAAGAGAAACCCGGCAAGCCCCGAGAGCCTTGCCAGCACCCAGCGCTGGTGGCCCAGCTCCTGGGGGCTCAGCCTCTGCAGTGAGGAGCATCTTTCCCCCTTTGCTCTGCCCATGCAGGGACCTTTTTGTGCCTTTGGAAAAGTGCCACTGTGCTTCCCACTTGAAGGGCAGCACTGAGGGAGGAGGCAGAAACTGAGCCCCTTTTTTTGGCCTGAATTCTACCCGCTTTAGTTCAGAAGAGGCTGGTGCCTTCTGCTATGCCAAATGACTGTTCCTAGAAAGCACACAGTCACAGAGCCATTTGAGAGACTTCTCATATCGCTGGGGGGAAGCCATTTATTCATTTTATCTGCTTTTCCCCCTGGGGAAGTAGTCCAAAGCCTGAAGTGGCATCAGGAAAAGGTAGAGGAACACTGAAAGTTCTCGTTTTGCAAACTGTCAAATGAACCCATTTCCCACCGTAGCTGGTAACGTCTTTCATTACACCTTTAATGAAATTGTATCGATATATTTATTGTCTAATAAAATAAAAATAAAAAAGATACCCTGGAAAAACAGTTTCCAGGAGCTGAAATGTTTTAATAATGGTTTTGTAAATTATTTTGATTTTTTTTTTTAGTCATAAACTTTGGCAAAAGGAACTATGGATAATTCAGAACCGCTAATGAAATGGTCTCTGGACTCTGCCATTTAAATCCTCTAAGATATATTTTCTGCTGCCTCCCCTTTAAATTTGATGCTCTTCATTCTTAACATTTATGGGGAGCTGGCTACAATGTGTTGTTTCTTCTTCCCACACAGCCCATTTATCGGCTATTATATTTTCCTACTCTCTTATCACTGGGAAAACAGCACTTTGACATACTATTTGATGATTTATACTTTAAAATACCCACCTGATCCACTTCTATTACATCCTCAATTGTTGAATTCAGACTGAGTTAAAGTAGGGACTTCAGCATCTGTTTTGCAATTATTAGGGATTAGCCAGAAAATTTTGTAATGATTCTGATGAGCATCTGTCAGTTTTTTCATGGGGTAGTGTTGAAAGCTTCCAGATAGACTGTCATGTCTGGTGGATCTGGGCATTCCTAAACCTGGGATGCAGTCTGTTAATTGTGCTCATTTGCAGATTTGGGTTTAGTAGTAGATGATACGTAATTTTTTAAATATTTTTTTTTCTTTGTAAACTCATAAAATGAGCCTGACTCAGAGCTGTGCCGTTTCACTTCACTTGTATGAGTCGGCCAATTGCTGTATCCAGCTCAATTAACATCTGAATTTGCTTTCATGAAAAAAAGGTTATTGGTTCTATCCCACAGGTCACAGCAGACTAAGAAATTAAAGGTCATGTTGTATCTTGAATTCAGAACGTACAGATGTTATATGAAGATAAAATTCGAAACTCAGAAGGGAAAGGAAGACATATTTGCAGCTATACTATGTATATGTAAATGGTAACAGATGATTTACTGCTGGGAGAGTGTAGCATCCCTTTTTTCTTTTAACAAAACAATGTCATAAAAATAGGCAAACAAGAAAAAAGCAAAATGGACCAATGAATTACAACACATACTCAATCACTCCTAAATATGAGACTGGGGGAATATATGCTAGTTTCTTAGGATATGGCCAGTAAATATATAGACCCTTAGTGGCAAATCTGGCTTCTCAGAACATTAGTTCCTATATCACAGATGAAAATAAGGGTATAAACATCAAAAATAAAGAAGAGAAACAATACATATACTCATGAGATCTCTGTATAATCCAAATCAGTTGTCTGTAGGAGAGTTAAAAAATACTTTATGCATTCAGAGAATACAGCTTGCCATAAGAGAAATAAAATAGATATATGTATAACGTATCAGCGCTGGTGTCATATTTCCTATATTTGGGGTTTACTCTGATTTGATTTCATAGTAGCCATGCTTTTCCCTTTGAAATTCACCGTCCTTAGCTCAGGCGAAAGGATGAGAAGCATTTCAGAGACAGAACTCTTGGCACAATTTTTGCCCATGTTGCAATTCCATCC
The DNA here is from genome assembly GCF_000690775.1 of Eurypyga helias. Lineage (NCBI taxonomy): Eukaryota > Metazoa > Chordata > Aves > Eurypygiformes > Eurypygidae > Eurypyga > Eurypyga helias. Next base: position 25,838 of record NW_010233762.1, read on the forward strand.
TGTTTCACATTTTCAGTCTCCTTCTCTCCCTGCTGTGGCTTTTGGCTTGAGCTTGGGCTGAGTAACTGCAGAGTTCACTGTGTTCGAGACACGGCGAGTGCAGAGCTAATACATCATTTCACCCTCCGCAGGGTGGGGGGAGACATGTCAGTGAGGAGTACAAGGAGCTTGGCCCAGTTTTTCAGCCAAGATGTGCATGATAGCTTTCAAACGGTTACGAAGGAGCTGTCTTTTAAAGCCATTTGTGGCTCTTGCGGAAGTATTTGTCTATCTGCGTGTTTGTATTTATTATCGGCTAACTTCAGGGTTGTGGCCACATGGTTTATGTACTTAAATAAGTGCCATGTTTAGGTATGGGCAGCTTTTAATTTTAAGCAGTGCACACAGTTTTACTGGAGAATTAAGGCTGCCCAAGTACACTTCTTGACAAAACCACAAACCCTAATGTTCAAAACCCCCTAAATCGAGGCAGCATTCCCGACTCTTGCTAAAGGCACCTCCAAACATTAGCTAAGTGCTGCTGCAGCTGTTATACCGCCACACCAGCAACCTTTTGTGCAGCAGTACTGTCACTGTGTGTAGTCAAGAACAAAAAATGATGTTGTAATGCACATATTTAAAACTTACAGTAGTTGATTAGACACTGATGCATTTAATCTTAAAAATCATAATTTTTATCATGAAAAACACATCAAGCTGATAATTTCTGCATATCCTACTTTACCTAAAACTCACTCTTCTAATATGTTTTATTAAAATACATCATGTTTTTTTGAGCAACTGACAATTCACTGTTAACTGAAACCTCATACAAACTCATACTAAAATCTACCCATTCCCTGCTTCTTGTTTATATTCATAATATACACAGCACTTATGTGACTGTAGTCTCCAGGTGTCAGTGTGGGATGTTGTGTTCAGTCTCACAAACAGAAATGAAGCTCAGATGGAGTAAATGAGTTCCCTAAGGTCACATGTGATGTTTGCAATAGGAAAAGGAGCTTCACTGAACTTCTCTGGTAGCTCATTAAATGCAGAAAGGTCCTGCTGTGCCTTTGCCAGAATGGGATAGCAGCCAGCCAGGGAAGAACATGAGAATGTTTGCAGTTTAGCGTGTGCGTGTGTTTGAAGACTAGTTTACAACATGATAATCCAATGCCCTTATGGAAACCATTAATGATTTTCATACGATCATAAGATCATTGGAGCAGACACACAGTCTTGTGTCCTGTCTACTGTACTCCAAAAGCAGGTGAAGCAGTTCAGGAGTGGGACTTGGTTCCCACCTGTTGTCTCCTCCGAGTTTCAAATAGGGATCTGCACGACCTTAAAGCAGGATGTTTCACTTCTCTTCATTAAGTATGTCCAGGAAAACACTCTTGCATACTCATAGAAGAGTATGTTCTGAACTGTGATATAAGCTTGGCCTCAATTACAGGTTGAGGTGCTGAATTTCTCTGGTCTTTATTTTATAAAAAGTCTTCTGGTTCTTGTGACACAGAAATATATAAAATATAAATGAGAACAAACCACAAATATAATTTAGCATCATGGATTAGAAGCCCATACTAACTAGAAGCAAGTCAGTTGTCACTTCTAAAAGGTGTGGAATTAATTTGTCTGAATGGTAGAAGTATTCTTAGAGCTATTCTAAAGATGATTTTAAGGGCTGGATTCATAAAGAAGCAGACCTTGAAATGTATGTGCACCTGACTGTACCCCTGGTCCATTTTAGTGGTGAGACTAATGATGTCTTGAATGTGTCTTAGGCTGTATCAAAGGGCAGTACACTTTTCATTAAATGTGGAACTTCAGTGATAATTTTCCCCAGGTTTTCACAGGATTGATCATCATGCTGGAGAAAAAAGTATCTTTTTGCTGTTTAGTTTTAAAAGTTGACAATACACAAGAAAATGAAGATTTCTTTTGTTGCATTGAAGTAAATAACAACCATTTGATGAATCATTGCAGCATGTGTAGCAATTCAATTTCACTCTTCAGTCAGTTTGTTTTAAATAAAAATCTTGCATAGTTCCTAAACAGCATTTCCTATCTATCTTTGGCTTTTGTAGAGGATACTGGAGAGTTAGCAACAGAGGCTTCTTTGTTCTCTTGATCCATGAAAGACAAACTGTACTGCAACGTAGTTTAGGAAAGACAGGTAGCAGTACAAGGAAGCCCAGTTTGCATCCATGCCTGGCTGTATAAACTTCATCTTTATTCTTCATTATCCACCATAGAAGGTGTCTGTGTTTGTGAAATGGTTGGCCTCAGTCTCACCATTGCCATTCGAGGTCTGCAGCCATAACACTGCCGCTGTCTGTGAATCTGAGTTAAACCACCCTCACCCAGGCTCAGAAGGGAAATGAAGGGCTTGGGTCAACTGATGGCAATATTTGGAACAAGAATTTAACTGGTTGCCTGAGTGTAATGGGTTTTGCATTTGCTTATTAATCCCCTGAGCTCCCCAGGTTGGGCTACATCTCATGGTAAATGCTAAACTTGGATCTGAACTGATCTGGCTAATGGAGCCAGACCTCACCACCGCTGACCTTTCCTGGTCCTCCTTGTCAGACTGGACATGGCGCTCTCTTCTGAGCTGCACCTGGGGTGGCCTTTGCTGAAATCTGTGAGCCACTGCTTATCACAGAACTAGTTTTAAGTGTCTCTGCTTCATGGCCCTCTTCTTACATTAACAGTCCTAACATATGGGTGTGAATTGTTAAATAGCAAACGGAAAGGTTTTTCCCTGTAGACTCACTAGGCTGTGGCATCAGTAAATATTTTCCCCTCTCCCCTGTGAGTCTAAAATAATACTGTAGCAAGTACAGGTAGACTCAGGGCAGGAATCACCAAAAGTCCCTACTCAAATCAGGAGTTCTCCCCTGGTTTTGTTCTTGTTTTAGTGGAGCCTGTAGTTTCTGCTAAAGGAATGCCTGCTCCTCACGGCTCCTCTCAAGAATCTCCCTGACATTTTTCCAGTGTGATAAATTGTCTCTAAAATATCTTCACAAGTAAAGTTGGTAGAGTATTTCAGGTATGTTCCTGCATAGACTGTAGGAGTATTCCAAGAAGGGGAGGGTCGCCTGGATCTGCTGCCTAATAACTCTTTATCTGTGATAGAACTTAGCATACTAGGACAGAATGAATAAATTGCTCTCAGTCACCTACCAGTGGAAATTTCTCTTCACAGCATCACTTTAAAAAGAAAGCAGTTCCCCTAAAATGTTAAATTGATGTTCCAGCTGAGAAAAATAACAGTAACTTTCAAAAGAGAATTTGATTTTTATACTCTTTTGGTTTAATAGCCAGCAGCCGTAGGTATCTGCAAATATATCTTGAATACATAATCAGCCTATGCTGAAACCAGCACAAGTTTCATGTATCTTTTATAAATACAACTCCTAAGAAGGGTACTGGCACTACAGCAATACACAGAAATCACCACACGAACTTACAAAGCACTCTGAAAACATACCTTTAAAGGGTAGTGCTTTCAAGTAAATGCCTTTCTCTAGTTTTGTAATCTGTCATGTGGATAAATGCCTCATTTACCAACCAGGAGGGGACCACAAAGCTTTGTTGTTGTAAAAGTTTGATTTTCCAATTCTTGGGAGTAGAAAATAAAATACAGATTTGTCCTAGCCTTGTGGCAGAATTGACAAATCATTAATTCCATTGATTCTCATGGCAGTGAAGTTTATCAAGCTGAAATCCATTTGGATTAGCAAAAAAGGTTACATGCCATGGCATGGCAAGCCCTCTTCTCATGTTCTTGCTTTTGTACTTTGACTTTTTTTTTGTTGTTGTTTTACGGCATTGTTATGTATGTTGTAAAGAACCTAAAGTGGTAGATTATGAAGGCTTCTATGAAGCCCATTGAACTCAATGCACTGTATGTCAAAATTGCAAATACACCAAGCGCTGCAGAAAGAAAACGTTTGCCAGCCTGCAGATGGATTTGGGAGGAGCAAAGGGCTGCGTGTAGCAGGGTAACCCACTGCACCTCTTCCTCCCAGCCTGCAAACTTTGCAAACTGATGCAAAGGTGCAGGGTGTCAGACCAGGAGCGAATTTCCTTTTCTCTTGATTTCAAGAAGAAAACACTATTTCCTGCTTGGGTGGGCTTTCCCCATGCTGGCGGGTTTTTGACCCTGGTTGGTGTAAATCCGCACAGCTGTAGCTGGAGCAGTGGTGGTTTACTCCCCTGGTGATGCTGGTGGCAAGTGCTCTGCTGCTGCCAGGAGGTGCTGCCCTTCCACAGGAGCTCAGCCTCTGAACGCTACGGAGGCACACGAAGACAGGAGGGTTAAGGGAGATCCTGATTAAAGTTCCATTTACTGATGCTCTTCACTGATTTGTAGCCAAGTGCTACTTTGCTAATTAATGACTGCTCATGAAATGCCATGTGTCAGCAATGAATCACTTACTTTTGTTGCACTTCAGTAGTATACAGCTAATGAGCAAGGACAGCTCATACAGTTAAAACCTAAAATAGCCCTGTCAGTAGGACACAAGTGTTTATACCTTGCTATAGTGGGTGGGGCAGGCTGTATCACTTTCCTGTCTTTGCCTTCGCTAGTTTTACAAGAAAAAAGATGGAGGTCTGAAAAAATATGGGGCAATAAACACTTTTTCAGCTGCAGTAGTATGAAGAATTGAAATGCATTTTAAAAGAACTAAAATCTTGTCAGTTATCTCTATCTGGAGTAACCTTAAAATAAGATTGTCTTAATTATTGCTTCTAATGGGCCTCATCAAGCTGAAAACTAATTAAAAAATAAATAAAAGGGAGAAACAGCCTGGATGAAGTGGGTAAGTTTTGTGCAAAGTCAGAGCAAAATCAATAGTTTGGTGCTCCACAACTGCACGTAGCTAGGAAAACTGAGAAACAGAGTCAAACCCTTTGTGAATGTATGTAGGCAGCTGTTCATACTTTAAGCAACATCTTGAAAAATCTGCAACTAAATCAGTAAACCAGTAAATAGCATTTTTGCTGCTTGACCTGGTCAGTGCTAGCACAACTGAGGTCTTGTATTTTCATTCATGAGAGGTGAGACCAAGTCTTAGGACAACAGTTGGTCCGTCCATGCACACTGCATCCCTTTCCTCACAGTGTTATACATCATGGTCTGAAGCACTGACATGGTCCACTTTGTTTGCTCACAGGAGAGAAAAATAATCCATATTTCTGAGAGTAAGTAGCTACTATTAGCTAAAATACCCCATATTCACAGTGACATGCACAAATGACACAAAGAAAACTGTTTCCCTAATTTGGCAGCAGGAAAACTGAATCCCATCTTCTCTGCCAAGGACTACATCTGACTCTTGTGCATCCACCTATTCTGATGAGCATCAGGAGGGAAGGGGTGGGATCTGTGTAGTTTATATTGAAAAGATAAGACAAAAAAGAAAGGCATTATGGAAGGGAAGAATGCGTTTTTTATTTTAGGGTTCTGGATACTAAGTATTTCAATGTTTAAGATCTTAAGTTTGTAATGAAAAACAGTTTTACAAAAATACGGGCACAGCCTTCCCCACGAGAGCCCCTAACATCTCCCACGCACTCCCTTTTACACAAACCTATCTGAAACTTCAAGTTTCTATGATGAAACAAAAAGCTTGACCACAAGTTATGACTGCTGGAGAAAGCAAGAAGTTACTTTTCCAGGAAAACAGCAATAAAGGTGAACATCCATTTTCCTTGGAACAGGTTCTGAATACTTTCTCAGTGTGAGCAATCTTGCTGCTCAGCAGTAAGAACAGCAACAGCTCTCCCATTATTGCTAGCACGACAGATCAGCGTTTGTCCTCGGTATTGTCTGTAGCAAGCACTGGGTAGACCTTTGTATTGGCCTCATACTGAGATTTAAAATAATCCCATGGAATAAGAATCTTTTCTGAAATGACTTCTGCAAATTCTCAGAAAGCTTTGTGAGTGCCTGACAAAAGGCCTCACTCTGGCATATAAAGTGCAGTGGGATTGCCAGCTGTGTGTTTGCACAGGCTTTCTTGGGAAAAACACTCAACTCAGGCTGAGTAGGGAAGACCTGAGTCTCCTTATTCTTGAAAACAATGCAGCCCTCCCTACCTGGCCTTACTTGAATGTTAAGCTATGAAGACAGATGTGCTGCCTGGATCATACCGCCTTCATGGTCCCCCTGTGATCCCCAATGACATCCTGACACCGAACAGTTCCCCAGTGATAAATTGGGGAACAATTCCTCTTGTTGACATCTGCTCTTCTATGTTTGTTAAACATTTTTGGATGCTGTTTGTTTGCATCAACAGAAATGTGGATAACCACCCTCCATGTGAGCGCTGAGATTGTGAGGTAAGACCTTGGATGGAATTAATTTAGATTTTTTGGTCTCTTGACGTCCCTTTTGGGTAAGTCAAGGTTCTGTATAACTGCAGGGTTGAGTCAGGGATAAGAGTATGAAACTATAAGAGCATCTGCAAAATGGGCACTTCATGGTTTTAAAAAACATGCACTGTTGCGGAACAGAAGCATAATATACGCCATTAACATTAGTGTCATTGAGCAGCCTCTAAATTGCAGATTGGTGGGAAAAAATTGATATGAAAATGTAAACAGGAGAAAATGAAAACTGTAAAAAGCTCTCTGCATAAGAAGGGTGATCTACAATTAAATATAAAGGCTAAACTGAAACAATGTGAAGGATGAGACATATTTCCTATTTTAAAGCTAAGACTGATGCTCTGTCTCTAACCCCCAAAGCTGTGACAAAAACTTAATGGTGTGAAGCAGAGACACCATGTCAGACTTCACTCTGCGTTCCTGACTCTGGATGATTTATCACTTGCAACCACTGTTTGCTATTAATTAAGTACAAAAGTTATTGTAGTGAGCTTGGCTGTGCTACATCCCCTTTTGAGCATAGTTGAAAGTGAAAACAAAAGGCATTTATTGCAGCTGCTGTAAATTCCAGTTCCAAATGTATTCCTTTGCATTTGCACACTCCTAAAATGAAAAAAGGCAGCCTCGATTGTCTGCTGTAGGTACTCCAACACTTGTTATAAATGTGGTTATAAAAACTGATTACTTCTTAACAAATAACCCGCATGCATTATAACATAGCCACGAGGATGGATGTGATCTGGATAGTATTACCAGAGAATTCTGTCATTTTCTTTTTCCCCTGATGGCAGACATATGGGCTTCACTTTATGCTTTGGAGGACAATGACCTATTGACCACCAGATGATGGCAGAGCGACATTTGATGCTGAGAAGGCCCTGCGGGAAGCACCCTCTGGGAGACAGTGCTCAGCAACGCAGGTATTTCTTGGAACTGGAGCTGACTACCAGCCAGGCTTTGTCTGTAGTTCTGGCAGCTTTGGAAATGTCAGTAACGTCAGCCAAAATGGGAGGCTCATGAGAGAGGAAGGCAGAGCATCTTGCTGAGCTGCGGTAATAACAGATTTGTGGCTGAATGTGAGTTACCACTACCTACTAGCACACTTTTTCTCAGCTCTGTTGAGAATGATTTCCTGCTCCTCCTATTGCATCAGATGACTGTTGGTCATCCAATTTATTTCTTTTTTTTTCCTTCTACCCACAGAATATTAGAGTATAATTCCATTTTCTTTTTCTTAATGACAGGTAGGAAGAATGAAAGATAAAACCCAATAAAGGCAGCCCCAGTGTGTCTGGGTAATTTGATGTCTTGCGATTCAAGGTATGCTGGAATACAAAATACAGAACTGATGACTGATGTGGCTCTTTGCCCTCCAGTAAGCCAATTACAAGGTAAATGCTTCCTTCTTTCTTGTACAGTGATGATAAATTAAAGACAAGACATGTTTGGGTGATGCAGGGGACCAGACAGTATTCAAACACAAGATGCAGAGGAATTTGTCCCTCCAGGTGTCTGAAAGTCCCACTGAGCCCTCCTGTCAGATAGTCCTCGATGGACGGATGGGAGATGTGCGAGGTAGATGAGCTGAGGAGGGGTGCCAGGGGCACAAGGGATGATGGGCGTTAGATGACACGTGCAGGTTCCAGTCCTTTCGGCTTGGCTGCAATTGTACACCTTGTATCTGTTCTGTCCTATCCTCCAAGCATCTTGAGAGTTCTGCTGCAACCCTGCTCCAGTGTTGTCTCATTTGTGCAGCAAATGAGAAATCTTTGTTTAATTCAGGATACAGAAATGCAAGCGTTCCCATCTAATTCCATGCTGAACAGCTGTTTGGCAGCTCCTAGTGCTGAACTTCTGAGGATCTAGCCCGTGGCAGATGCTCAAGGTGCTTTAACTAAACACCCTGTTCCTGAAGTCATCCCTAACAATCCTTCAACTCCCAGTTCACCTCATTAAGAAGTGTAGGTCCCTGGGAGCCGCAGACACAGCACAGGATAACTTGTACTTAGTACTATCTTTCATATGCTGATTCCAACAGTGCTCTGAAAAAGAGGTTCAATTACACTTTGCCTCGGGAGAGGCTTTTTTCTGAGATGCCTGAACCCTCTGAAGCCCCATTTAGGGGCCAGTGTCTTTGATGTTTGCTTGAGGAGGTCCGGTCCATGGGCAAGTCACCAGCCCTAGCACTCACTGCAGGAGCCAGTGATGCATGTGCGATGAGTGCGGAGAAGTACTAGGGGGCTTTAGTTTACCCACCCAGAGAGGTAACCTTAATGCCTAACAGAGTTTCCCAGAGCCATACTTTTTGCTTTTCTGAAAGTAAGAGTTTTAGCTGGTTGAAATGAGGATACATGGCAGGAGAAATTTAGTCTTGGTGGAATATTCTTATAACCATTTTATTATTGCTTTTTGCAATTAAATGTCTCATGGTGTCTAATAAGAACCATTGTTAGACATTTTGACATACTTTCTATTAAATTCAGAAATTAACACAGTGTTTTTAATGAAGTTCAAATAAACCCAGTATGAATACTGCGATAGAAGACAGTTATAAGACAGATCAAGAAGAACAGGCTGGATGGTCGCACTCAGAGAGTGGTGGTCAATGGCTCAATGTCTGAGTGGAGACCAGTAACAAGCGACGTTTCTCAGGGATTGGTGTTGGGACTGGTACTGTTTCACATGTTTGTTAGTGACATGGATGATGG
>NW_010233763.1:0-2337 GCF_000690775.1 Eurypyga helias
TGTGCATCCCCAGCCTACTCGCTGGCATGGTAGTATGAGAAGTAGAAAAAGATTTGATGCTGTGTAAGCATTGCTCAGCAGTAAAGAAAACATCCCTGTATTATCAACACTGTTTTCAGCACAAATGCAAAACATAGCCCCATACTAGCTACTATGAAGAAAATTACCTCTATCTAGCTAAAACCAGTACATTATGTTAACAATGAAGTTTAGAATCTGATTTCAAAGTATGTGAATTAAGGATGCAAAAGGAGGAATAGGAATTTTCTAGAAAATAGTGAGGATGATGAAGGTGTTCTAACTAGAATGTTCTTAAAGAGCTCCTGTAGATGATGCATCACATGCATGAGAACCAGACTCTTCTAAGATTACAGTGAATTTTATTAGGACCTACTCTGACAGGTCAAAGTTTGTCTGTTAACAGCACATCTAAGTTGTGATTTAGAGGCTTGTATTGTATAGAGTTAAATTGGTTTAAAAAAACCCTCAAAACCAGAAATGAAGCATATAGATGACCAAAGAAAGTTTTTTTCTTTACTAAGCATAGTTCCTAAGCTTGGTATGAAGCATATTGTTCTTGTGCTTTCCAGATTGTTCTGTCTTTGGCACTGAAAATACCCATACTCTCAAGGGCATGCATCTGCAATGTTAGTACTCCACTTAGCATATTACAGACTTGAAGCACAATATTGCATTCTGTGTTATTTAGTAATTGTGAGAACAGGGATGTCACATGACTGAGAGCATTGTTTAGAAACCATTGCACGCACTGAAGCACTAGTCATTTTTTACAAGGTAAACTATCCTATATTTCTGCTGTTCTTTTTTACAGGTACAGCAAGTACAAACTGTGCAACAGGTACAGCATGTCTACCCAGCCCAGGTTCAGTATGTGGAGGGAAGTGACACAGTCTACACAAATGGAACTATGTAAGTTAGTTATTGTTTAAAATTAGAATGTGTACTAAAATATGAAGTTAAATGGACATTCTTTTAATGACATCAGATGGGCTATTGTATTTTAAGTAGCAAAGAAAACTATTTGAACAAAAACTTCTTTTGTCATTTTAAATTATTATTTGGATGAAAACAAGTTGAATCCACATCACTTGAATTAATCTAAAATTAATTCAGGTAATTGTTACAGTTTGACATAGTGTGAAGCTATATATGCAACAATTTGTTGTTTGGGGAAAAAAATCAAGTTTATGGACAAGTTTTAAGTTATGCTGATAGGAAGGATTATCTAAATTTGTCAGAATATGGTCATCTGTATAATAAAGAATCTTCATGTGGGCTGCATATTCTTCTAGTTGAAATTCTACTGGCAGTTTCCTAAATTACTTCAGTCATTACTTACAGAAAAAAATTATCTAATTTCTTTACTGTGTTTAGAGCAATGAAATACATTTTTTTTTCCAAATGAAGGAAGAGGAACAAGAATATGTCCTTTTGCTTCTCTCTTATCTCTTCTATTTCCTGTGCTTTTCTTGCTTCAATGAACATAATTTTCTGCCATCAAGTTCCTTTCTCCCATGTGCAAAATTAAAATCATAGAATAATTTAGGTCAAAAGAGACCTCTGGAGGTTATATGGTAAAATCCACACACACACACACTCAGAGTAGGGCTAACATCAAAGTTGTTCAAGGAGGACCTTCCCTCCCTATTTTTCCAGTTCCCTCTAAATACATCCCCTTGACACTTTTGATGTGTTATAAGGTTAAGAAAGAAGCAAGAGGCATGTAGAAAACTTGCTTGGTGCCAGAAAATATGTATTTATTGATGACAATCTGGCATTGACACCAAAATGTCAACAACATTATTGTGTTCAGAGACTGATAACACTTGCAGCATCCTCTCTACTGGCATATTTTGCCAATTCATTCTTCAGTTAATCCTTTCCCACATAGTCTCTTGTTGCCTGATTTTATTTGCTCTTATAATATCTAATTAATCAATCTAAATGGGTGTGTTAGGATGTGCTTATTATTAAGAATGACCAATGCATCCTTCTTTAAGATACTGTAAAAACTGAAAGTCACTCATAACATCTTAAACTGTAATCAAAGACTGAAAATTTCTATGTAGAATGCCTTATCAGGCTAAGTTTATTTCGAAAAATGTCAGCCTAAGACATTGAACTGTTGAGACAAAAACCCCTCATCCACACTTGTATAAGTTTATTCATTTAAAAGCTCTAGTACTTCTACTTTTCAATTATGGACTTGAAACCAAGCAGTGATGTTGGGAGTGTGTGGTTTATTGCAGTTAATGAAATTTTGCCTGAGTTTATAGATCAAATATATTAAGAAGATGTTGTGGTTTAACTCCGGCT
>NW_010233764.1:0-7064 GCF_000690775.1 Eurypyga helias
CCATCAGGGCCCAGGGATTTGTGGGATTAATTGTATTCCAGGTTTCATTTACCTCTCGTCTGTAATTACATTCTCCTTCAGAATTTGTTCTAAAGCCCTGAATGTTATTAAGGTCAAATTAATTGTTCCGTAGGATTACTTTTTCCTCTGTTCTCAAATAAAAAATATTTTATTTCCTATTCTCTAGTCATACAGTTCCACACTCAACTGGACAGAGCTATTTAAAATACTTGCTTACGGATGTGTAATTTCAGAAGTGCTTTCAGAATTCTGGAATAAAGATGAGTCATTTCCCCTGACACTGAATTCTTTAATTCTTGGCTTTAAACGTGGTATTTTCCCTATCCTCATTCCCGTTATCCATCATATTTACCCTTGTGTTCAATACCACTGTAAATTAAGTCAGTCTTCTATTATATCCCCCAAATGAATCTCATCTCTATTCCATCCGCACACTGCAACATTTTTGACACTCCTTTCCTTGTCCTCTATTTTGATATACACATATCTCAAGATGGTTTTGCTACTTGTTTTATTTTAATTTGCAAATTCTCCTCATTTCGTACCTAAGATAAATGTTCTGTATGATATAACTTTCTTTCTGTTCCTTACAGGCTTTCTTCCCAATATCAGTAACTCCTGAGATGATTATTGATCTGATTGGTCCTAGAGACCTTCCCTGTAATTTTTGCCTGTTTGGGATGTAACTTGTAGATCATTTCTGCATCTATGATTTGATCGAGGAAACGTTTCCCCCCTTTTTCCATATTAGGTCTATCTAAGGCTCTTAAGTACAGGTGACCTTCTCAGTGAATTTTGTGATTAAGTACAGCTGACTTCATTAATTAGTTGTGCGATTCTTGCCCTTTTGGAACGAAACTGTCTTTTTTACCTCATCTTTTAACTTACGTAAATTCACTTTTCAGTAGCTAGGTCTTCTCAAATATATTTACGACTTATGAGAGTCAAGTCTAGTGCATCACCCCTCTTCAGTTTAGCTGTGGCTTGATCAACAAACTGCGCATCAGAGGGACAGGGTATCACACCCAGTCGTGCCCCAGGAGGCGTTCTGCCTGGGCCTCAAGTGCATTCCTCCGGGGACCCGTAAGTCATGGCTTGCGTTTTTATCCTCGCCTCCTCCCGTGCCCACAGCTTCGAGACCTCTGCTGTTGTTCTGGTTGCACCTCAGGGGCCCCACCACCAGCTTCTGGTGTTCAGATTGGAGCAGCATGGGATTTACCACGCACAAAGAGATCCCCCACGCCGCGGGCTTGCCATATCCGCGGAAGTCGGGGAAACTGCTCCCACACCGCGCAGTTGCTTTGTGCTCGTGCAGCTGCCATTTGCCTGGGATTGCTATATATCCAAAAACCTCAGGCTCATGGCCAAAGCCCTCACAAGAGGGACACATCTGGGGAAAATCTGACATATTTTAGGCCCAGGCATGTGGGCTGTGGATCTGAGGCAGTCTCATGAAATACCAGAAGTTTGGATAGAGAATGCATCTGATTTGAATTCTGTAAGAAACAAGAAGGAAGAAAAAGAAGAAGGAATAAAGAAAAAAAAAAAAAGAAACCACCTCCAATTGCAAAGACAGGGGAATACCTGGAAAACATAAACCTAACAGAGAACTGTGGAACAGAGCTATTATCTTGGAAAAAGGGCTGATACTTTAGACGAAGGAAACTGTGACACTACCCGAGCCCTCTGCCGAAGCGCCTGCCTGACGACTGCTCGGCATTTAGCAGACCTGCTGGGAGATGATGTTGGTGGAGCCGAACCAAGTGTGCTGCCATGCTGGGAACTCTGAACTCTTCGTTGTCTCTCCTGTCACCTTTTCCAAATCGAGCCCTGGTAAAGTGCTGCTTAAACATGAACAAAGGAGGGTCACAACTCCCCTGCCTTTTAAAGCATCACTTTTTGGGGGGAGTAGAATATCATTGGAGTCTTCAGCAAAATAAAACATTAGGTTAGAAAGATGGGGACCGAGTTTCCTCTTGATCGTGGTGATCTCCACAGTCACCTTTTCTTCTCCTATAGTTCTGCTGAAAAATCCTGCCAAGACAGCTTGTATTTTTAATCTTCACCAGTTTAAAAGGTAATTTTGAAGTATGCATTGGCTCTTTCAGATCTGACTACAGACCATTCTGTGGGCAACTCCATACATTCCTAACGTTTATTTCGGCACTATTTTCCTACAGAGGTATTCAACAGGAATGTACCTTTTTCTTACCATTTGAAATTCGTACCATCCTAGTAATGTGTTTATCAGCTTGCTCTGCTCTCACATCCTCTCTTACATCTTGGCAGCTACTGCTAAAAATCCACCCTGTAGTTAAGGCCTTGTCTCCTGCTGCTAATTAGAGACTGGCATTTCACAAGGACAAAACATCCATTGCCCACTACTGAGTAATCCCTCAAATATTTATGTTCTGCTATTATTCCTAACAGAACCATCTATAAATGCAGCTCTCCTTTCCCATGATCCCAATAAACTGTAACGAATTAATGTAGAAATGTTCAAAAGTCACTTCATTAAAAGAGCAAGAAGATTTAGTCTCAGTGTCAATTCGGACATAAAAAAAAGGGCCAGCACTATACATAGATTTGAAGAAAAAAGGCTTATCATTAACTTCAGAAGCTTCAAAAATTACTGATTTACTTTTTAATGCCTCGAGAAGCTTGTATCTGATATAACGAAGGTGAAAGGAAAGCGCTAAGTATATCCGGGCAGGCTGTAAGATCACCTAGGCCAGAACCCTGTCGCCAACAATGCCAAGTGCAGACTCAGAGGGAAAGAATACAATACGGCAACTGCAGAACATGCTGGACTGCTCATACTTCCCCTGCCACTGGCAGACGTGTTTGCACCCATCTAGTGTGCTTTACAGAGCCTTAATTAGGAGATTCTGGCTCGTAATTTTTTCATTGAAAAATGCTACTTCATTAATACAGGAGCTGTTTAGAAAAACTGAATGGTTTCACCCCATGATTTTGTTCACATCCAGAACAAGCTGTTCCATCGCTTTTCCAGGGGTGGAGGTGAGGAACAGTCAAAAATCCCTATGGGAAAAGTATTGCCCAAGAAACGGCAAAGCATTTAACAAATAAGTAGAACTTCCCATAAGATGCTTACTTCATCACCAAGAAAAAATAATTAAGCCCTTGAGGGTAGGCAAGAAAGAAGGCGGCAGCTTTTAAACTAATGGAAGCTCACAAATCACTAGTGTGTTTTGAAATATTTGTCAAAAGTTACCGACTTGGGAGGAAAACATATTAGGTCCCCACTCATTTCCTAGCAGATGAGGGGTGCTCATTTTCAGCTTGGTTACTTTGGCTTCAAGAAGTACTAATGGGATGACTGACCAAATTCAGGACATGGCAACTACAGAAAAGTTCAAACTATCGGAAGCACCAACAGGACAGTCTCTGGCTGTGTAACCAGCCTTCCTGAAGCCAACAGCCACTACCTGGGACAAGCAAACTAAGAATGAACTCCCCTTCCACCCTCTACCATTAACCCTGTTAGCAGTTGTAATTAAAACTTGTCGGCCTTCTTGGGCTGTGATCACCAATTTAGTATTGAGGAGACCTCTAGAAGACGCGTTTCACAAGGAGCCCGAGGAGTCTGTGCAAAATCCTGCATTCCCATTCTTCCTTTCTGTGTGCACAGCTTATTTCCTTTAGTATATTACGAATGAATTTTTTTATTTGTGAAAAAGGGCTATGGACACCTTTAAACCAAGGTCTTGAGCGGTTCCTCCAGCAACAACTGTTATCCCCGCACTTTTCCTCTGAAACAGACCCCTGGCAATTTCACAGAGACAAACTCAGCGTTTGGGTGGCAATCATGTCTAACATCGAGAAGGGTTGGCTAAAAAGGGTTTTTCAGTTGGCTGGCTTTCTCAAAAAAAAAAATTACTAATTTTCTAAACATTTTATTGTAACTATTTGAATTCAGAAATTTTTTACTTCTGAGTAACATTCAAACGCTTTGCTTAAGAAGACCTTTGTTTTGAACAAAGGCTGCTTATATAAAATTAAACTTGAAATAGATTATAAAATTAAACTTGAAATAGATCCACTTTGACCAAAGCCTGTTTTAATGCTACAGAGAAATCTTAGTTTCCCAGGCTTCTGTATCACAGAGATTTCATGTGTGCTGGAACACCTCTAGTCCCAAGACTTGCACAGACAGACCTGAACGCTGAGGAGCTGCCTCACCCGGGGCCAGAGGAGCCACGATGAAGCGGCCTGCCTTGCTCTCTGTAAAGAAATGAAGACAGCTGATCAGCAAACAACATGTTCCGCCTACTGATGCGGCTCAGTGTAACATTCCGGTTTAGATTCACCAACCCAACCTACCAGCGTCCAATCCTTCACACTGTACAGTGGGCTAGAGGTTGAAAGATCGATCCTTGCTGACACTGGTCAGGAGTATCCACCTCTGCATCCCAGGTGAGCTGCACCCTTCCCTATGGACTCGTTCTCAGAGGCAGCAGCAGATGGTCCCACGGTTAGTTGCTAGATAAACATGCCCGGCTGCGGGGAAAAAGTCCACTTCCTGATCCTGGAGAACACCACCTTAGAAGGGTTCTACCTTAGAAGCCACACTGGGCTGACCACTTCCCACTTCGCCCTCAACGCTTCGGCAGTATTCATCAGCACTGGGCGAACAGCACGGAGAAGCAGAGCCCCATTCTGTGTTCAAGCAGGAATCATGGGAACTCTCCCATGGAATCACAGTCTGGGGAACAGAAGCAGCAAAGTACAGTCACCAGAGTCAGCTTAAATAATTCTGCTGCTGAGCTTCAGTAGGGCTGCAGTTAAGTATAGGTACCCACCTGTTCAAGGAAACCACAGCAACCTCTTCTTCCTCCTCAACATTCAAGTGTCTGCCTCAAGGCAAAGTCTCCAAGTAGTTTAAAGCACAGAAGACAGCGTAAAAATTACAAAAAAATACTCAAAACTTCAGGTAATTTTGTACTGGAGCAAGCAATTTAACTATATCCTTAACAGGTTAAGTGGTTCTTTCAGGTATAGCACTGACTCATCAGGCCCAAAAAGGGCTCTTTTTCACAATAAAAGATCAGCCTGGGGTTTTTCAGAAAAAAACCCAACAGAATTTATATAATCTCAGCAGAGTTTCACAGAGTAACACTAACAAAGATTTTTACCTCAAAAGAAATACAGACAAAATGAAGTTCTATTCAGAAGCCTTTAATATTTTTAATTATTTTTCTTTTAAAGTGGATATTTTAAATAACATAAATCAGGTAGGCTTACACAGCAACACTACCGGCACGCCGGTGGGGAAAGAACGCAGTACTAACAGCAACTATAAGCAATGATCAAGTAATCAAACATGCCTAATTCTAGGCAAAAATGTTCATCCATCAAGTGTGTGATTGTAACTCACGAAAGGGTTCTAGTCGGGTAGACTCACCCCACCAATAACGGTCTCTCTTCTGAAAAGGAACCTCATTTCAACTATTTGCACGTGAGGTACCTCGTACTGCTCACAGTCAAAAATAAATACTCTATCTTTGTGTACAGTGCTCTTCAACAGGGGTCTCAACAATACTAACAACTCTTGTGAAACCCTCCTGTGAGGTAGGTAGATCATCGTCCCCATTTTACAAATGGAAGAGAGATTCGCCCAGGGTCTCACGGCTTTTTGGTATCAAAGCCTGGTGCGTGACCCCTGACTCTGTACCAGGCCTTTTCCACCAGGCAAGGCTCCTTTTTAGGTTATTCTATTGCATTCAAAAAAGTCGTTTTGAAACAACATCTATGTTTAATATTACAATACAGCATTTTGTAATAAAACAAGAATTCAGTATAGCTCATTTTGGAGGTACTACTCCTCTCCCCTCCCCAACTCTTTCACCTGGAGATAACCAAAATAAGGATGTGCTGATGAAGAGAAGTTCTCAAAAATATGCCCTCTAGGAGCAGATATGCAAGTGACTGGAAGTATTAGGTTTCTGTTCGTAAGGAACATCGGTGTGTTTTCTCTGGTGCCAACTTAAGTTGGGCACCTGAAGCAAATCGCGTTATTTTAAGACAGTAAGCAGTGGCGTGTCCTCAATTTTGCAGTTTAGTGTCAATAACTCCAGCCAACCTCAGTAATTACTACAGATACCTTTCCCAAGCTTATTATAATGGGGACCTAAAACTACTTTCTGCTACAACGATTCTTAAAACACTTTTTGAACTACACATTCAGCTCCCACGTCCACTAAGTGAGAATCTTGATTAAGACAAACACATGTGACTTCAGGTTTTAACAGATTTCCGTTTCCCAGCTTTATGATGAAGTGACTAACTCCTGTATTGGGACTGACAGAGGACAGCTGAGACTTTGTTAAATTCGCTGGCAAAGTACAGTTGAGATCTGAAACAAAATAACCAATCCAGTTCCTCATGTAGGCTCCATGACTCACAACTAATATATTGGCATCTAATCTTTGAGAAGCTCCACCGTTATTGTCTTCACTGCAGTGGTTTGTCCAAGGGAAAACTAACTGTTCTTCAGATGTGCCCGAGCTTCCGCTTGCTGCATCACGCACGTCTTGCTCTTTCTGTTCCA
Organism: Eurypyga helias; assembly: GCF_000690775.1. Classification (NCBI taxonomy): domain Eukaryota; kingdom Metazoa; phylum Chordata; class Aves; order Eurypygiformes; family Eurypygidae; genus Eurypyga; species Eurypyga helias. The sequence goes on from NW_010233764.1 coordinate 6,593, forward strand.
ATTCAACGGCCAGCTGACACAGAAATTCAAAAAAATCCCTTGCACGTTCTCTCACCTAAAGAAAAAAGGTCAGAATAGCATGTTGTGAAGAATGCAAGAGACTCCAGCTTTCAGAAATCTAAGGTGTAACTACTTCAGTTAAAAGAGAGAACATTTATCCCAGTCAAGTCTCAGAAATCAGTGCTAAGTTACTGAATGCTGTAAACACTCCTCAGCCCTCCAAAGCCAAGTTTGAGAGTAACTGACTCCTGTCGTGGTTTAACTCCAGCTAGCCAAATACCACGAAGCTGCTCTCACAAAGCCCCCTCCCCTCCTCCAGTGGAGGGGAAGAGTTGGAGGAAAAAGAAATAAGGAAGCTCGTAAAATTGAGATAAGAACTATTTACTAATTGAATCTAAGTTAATATATACAAATACTACTAATAATAAATAATTAAATCAATAGGAAAAAATATATGCTACAGTTGCTCACC
>NW_010233765.1:0-6296 GCF_000690775.1 Eurypyga helias
CCGCCGGTGCCCGGTGAGGGTCTGGGCTTGGCTCTCCGGGGTTGCCCGGCCGCGGGTGACGCCGGGGCGGCCGCTCAAGACGGAGCCTGCCCGGGAGTGCAGGTGGGAGGCGGTGCAGGGAGGACGGGAAACATAAATCAGCGTCCGTAGCGTGTGGGTGAGAGCTAGGAGTTCCTTCTGGGAAACTGGGAAAGCGAAGTAAGGCTCCTTGGCACACCTCGGGATCCCTGACTCTGGGTGCTGTGACAGAGCAGCGCCTGACCCCCCGAGCCAGCGCTGGATGGAGCGTGTCTGGTACAGGGCACCGCAGCTAAATAAACGTCCCGTCCCTACATCTTCGGTGTTAATTCAAGGGACCCTAAGCCCCTAATTCATGCAGAGTCAGCGGGAGAGGGAAGCTGGAAAGAAATCGTATCCTTCATGAAGTCAGCTGGTAAACTTACCTGGAGGTCCCGTGGGCCTGTTTTGCTCTGCGATTTCACGAGGATTACGGCATGTAAAGGGGTACAAGTCACAAATACCATGTTCCGTCTGCTAGACAGAATGACCCACGGTATCCTGAAGGACGAAATACATAAATCTGTGAGCTCCTTTTCAGAGGCCTTTGCCTTAGTCCTTGACAGGATTGCTGTTGGGTTGGTCTAAGGAGGTTCTACGGGAGCAGTGCCTGAGGCTTGTTATTTCCCACTGCGTTGTCAATGCCGGTGGGAGTGTGTCAGTGTGCAGAGGTAGGAAGCTGGGTACTGAGAAGTCAGCAGAAGCCAGAGCAGTCGCAGTATTCGAGCTGGGCTGTAATGTTTGGCTGAAGGGTTTCAGAGGTTATTAGCATGGAAGTTCTGCATTGTGCGTGTAGTAAGTGCTTCCTCAGGCAGTCCAGATCTGGGCACAGAGCAGCGCCACATGCCATCTGCCCTGCCGTGTCTTTTGGAATCCAGGCTTTCATGAGCAGGGGTGCAACAGAGACAGAACCAGACCAGAGAAACCGCGTTTTGTGAAGTGCACTTCTGAAGATTAGATATCTCGGATCCCTTTTTAAGATCCATCCATGAGTTTGAGCACAGAGGATTTGAGTGCTACCCTGGGTCGCTGCTGGGTAGTACTCTTGGCATGAAACCTTTTGCATCACACTGGCATGTTAGTCACTTGGAGCACCATTTTTGTGTGGCTGTGAGAGAACAAGACGTTGAATGTGCCAAACCATGCCTGTCTTTCGTAGGGACGGAGATGTCTAAGTTCTCGCTTTGTGTAAGTTCTGACTCATGGAACAGTTTTGAACTTGAAGTTCTGTCTCCCATGTTAGCCTGCATATTTATATTGGATAATGAGCATTGTCGAACTAATACTGAATGATCTGTGTGGCCTGTTCACGGGAACCACATGCAGTTTCTAAATAGCTTGACTCCTCATAGGTGGAACAAACGGTGCGTGCTGTCTGGATACTGGGCGAAGGTGGAGAGTTGTGAGAATGGAGGTCATACTGAGGTCTCCTGCTGAGAAACAAGCCTGGCTAATGCCTGTATGCTGACCATTATCTGTAACAGCAGGAAGTTTAGTAGCTTATTCTCAGGGGTGCAGTACCTCTGCATTCCCAACTGCGTTTTGGTCTGGGTCTTATCTCTGCTGCAGACTGGGTTGATGTGCAGCTATCTCATGGTCAGATAGTGGTATTTATTTTAACCTTCTTCTCGAATGGATGCTAACTTCAAAGCTCAGTTACACTTTGAGTGTGAACACTGTTAAGTAGCTGCCAAAAATAAACAATTCATCATTGAAACTTAATTAAAAGTGACACTTAGATTCTTGTCTGGCAGGGACCCCCATTCCCAAAAACCCTGCCAACCCAAGCACTCCCCTGCCTCTCCAGTTTTATGGGTTGTAGGAGACGTGCAAGATCCTTGGAAAAACCAAGCAAATTAGAGAAGGTGGAATACATGAATTCTATTTAAGGGCTGTTTTAGTCTGCGGCTTGGAGCAAGGGTTGGTAAAACAAACTAAATGAAGTGTAATTTTTCTCTTGCCTCACTTAAACGGTGCTTAAGTGAAATGGTTCCTCCCTCTTCCTCACACCGGATAATTCATCATTAAGCATTATGAATATCCTCTGCAAAGATGAGGGTGGGTAATGTCTAGGAAGTATGACAAATAAAGGTACCACTGAAATAGCCTTTAATTAAACATGGCATTTGCTTTTGATCACCTTTTTTCTTAGTCACAGGGCACTGGATTACATATTAGCTTTGAATGGCAATCTTTTCATTTATTAGTGTTAGCTACTAATGCCATGTTTGCTAACACGGAATTACCTGTCTCCCAGCGGTACGGGTAGGTCTTTGACTTCCGTTGTGAATTGTACCGAGTATAAAGCTATGGACTAGTAACAGCATTCCGTTTTCCTTTGTGAATATCTTCGTGTGAGGAAAGTTAGTTGGAGAGGAGAAAAACTTTTGTTAATTCACAGCGACTGCAAGTGGGCTGCTAATGGCACGTGGGTGTGAGAGACAGCCGAACCCGATCTTGATGTGCATCGGGGGAGCATTAATACGGGAGGCACCATGGGCAGCCTGCCTGGATTTCTGCGTACGGTTCTGGTTCATTGTCAAGCACAGCGAATCAGACAGCAGGAAAGGCCAGTGGAGCTTTAAGAGAGCTGGGCTTCTTGCCCTCTGTAAGATTGTTGTGTATTTAATCTGTCAGTATGATGAAAATAAGGGAGTTCTGTTTCTGCAAGGGGGTGGTGGCACAACAGCAGTGCATTTCCTCTGCAGAATGGGAGGAGGTTTGTAGCTCAGGGACGGTGTAGCTATAGGGGTAACATGCTTAGGTTTAAGTAGTCCTGTGACAGAGAACACAAGTTTATCTGGTGTCTGTAAATGGGGACTACACTCACTATATATATGTATAAAACCTACTGTATGTTACAAATATGCTGCTGTTATAATATATTATTACTAGCTAATCACTATATACAGTGTAGTCACACGTGTAATTTTGTATACGTACATATCATTTATATATACACACTCCAGGTAAGATGTCCAGCACACCTGTTCCAGTCCTTTTTAGTTGTAATTCGCAATGATTTAAGCAAATGTCTTGAATTAGAACACAAGCCCCAAGAATCCCTAGATTTGTGTATAACTTTACTTGCAAGTAATTCTGATGCTATTTTTGGTATGAGTATGGAGATGAATTAATGCAGGCTTCTTGTTATTGTTTAAGGCAAAAAAGGATGAGAAGGTAGTAATCAACATTCAACATCTCATCCGCAGAAAAGCCGTGAGGTTGGAAGCTGTGGATAGGCACTTCATGTCTAGACTGCACTGACCATTAGCAGCCGTAAAATCCTAAAAATGGCAATATCTTATGGAAATGTTTACTTGTGACAGGTTTTGCTGATACTGCGTATCTACTGTGAGCTCTTCTATCACTACCTAGTAAAGTTGCCTTTGGCCAGCAGTGCTGCTGACGTTGCTCTGCTGCTGCAGTGCACCCTCAGTGGTATTTAGCCAGTTCTGCTCTGTTGACTGAGGGCTTGTGCTCAGACACTTTGCTCCAGCAACAAGAGAGTTGGATTATGCTGGTCTGCGGTGGAAAATGACAGCTTCTGCTTGTGGAGGTGGTGTAGTGTAATTCAAGCTTGAGGTGGACTGAATTATTAATAGTGCATATTGACATCTTCAGGATTTAAATGCTTTAATAATGTTGGTCTTTAGTGCTTCTGTCAATAAAAAAAGATTTATTATTAATTTTCAGGTTTTTTTTTTTAAAAAGACTGTGTCTTTACTGTCTCATTGCACTTCGTATTTTTTTTTCTAGAGTGTCCCTCTGTTTTTGTCTATGTAGGCTACTCTAGGATAACCTGTTTGGCACGCTTGATTACTTTCTTAATTTGTTATAGTATAGGAGTGTGTCTGTGTGACATAGCTATCCTGTGGCAAAGGTCAGGAGATTGAATGAAGTTGGGAAGGAGCAGGGAGTAGTTTAAGCGTTTCCCTGTAGTGATAAGGGAAAGATTTAAAAAAATAAGATCCATTATACTAATATCATGGGTGAAAGTAGTGAGAAGCTAAATTTACATTGCATAAGGAGGAAGAACGTGGAATTACTGTAGGTGGAGACAAACTGCATGAGGCATGCTTTTTCCATGTGCAAAGTTGTGAGTTGTGCTGTGGGTTCTCTCTGGCAGAGACAGATGGCAGGTTTACAGGTCAGTTATACAAAAGATTGGAAACTATCATGTAATCATCACTATCTGACTTCTTCTATGGTCGCCTGTAAGTGTATAAGAATCTTAAGTAACCCTGTGGTGGATGTGTGGTTTTTCTTATGTTGGTGTTATTAAGAATTAACAGAATTCATTGCTGTGCTAGTGGGAGCCTTCTGTGAGTAAGGACTGCAGTGTGTGCCTTTTGTCAGCTGTGATGATGAACGGCCTTGTGTGCAGGCTCCAGGTCTGAGAAAACAGCTAGGCTGTCAGCTTCAATTACAGCTCATAAAAGTGTTACTCTCTTACTGGAAGATGTTGTACAACTCCTTGGTTTCACAGCTTTTTGTTTTCACCTATGCTGAGCCTGATTGATGCGTTAGTTTCTAATGTAAGAGGTGCCATGTCATTGGTGGGGTTGCTAGAGCCCAACATTTACAGGGTAGGGGTGGTGACAGGTTTAGAAGCATTTTGGCTTACGCTTTCTTAGTTTTAAATGTCTCAGTAGATGTGAATGGAAATTTGTGGAGGCAGAAATTCCTCTCTCTTCAGGCTGTGTGTTTGGAAAGAGAAGGATGTTCTGTAAGCTGTTACTCTGTGTAGAACATGGACCTGCCAAGCCATTCCAAGAGCATTAAAATGTAAGTGATGGCTCAATTAACCAAAATTGCTTTAAGTTCACTGGTCCAAGTCTGTTGTAATCATCCCTTTCTAAAAGGATGGAATTTATACCAGGTAGTTCTAAATAATATTAGGAAATAAATCAGCCCTGATGAACACAGCATATGCTTAGCCCAGCAAGCCGTGTTGTGGCCAAAGTCTTGAACATGTCTCGGCAACAGACCAAAAACTTAATCTTGCATCCTCTAAAACCAGCAAGGTTAGAATAGCGTAACTGGAAAAAAATAACAGGGTGCAGGCAAGGACAGGCCTTGGTCTCAGGAAGGAGAAAGGCTTTTCTCTTTACTTAAGTGAATGAAAACTAATGAACTGCACAACATCCCAGTTAAGGACAAAGGAACAGCATTCACCTTGACGAGTTGTGTTCTTGAGCAGGGGCTGTGGGTCCTGACAGCTCTGCTTAAGGACGCCTGAAGGCTGGGCAGAAAAGCGTTTAGGGGAGGGCTCACAGTTGGAAAGACCGGCAGCTACGCTCTTGCTTTTCAAACTAAGCTGATGTAGACAAACACAGAAGGACAAAGTACACGTGTCTCTGTGCATGTCTGATGTAAAGCCTTCAGTGAAACTATCCCTGGGGTATTCCGTTGGGAAAAGGAGTTGTAGTCCTAAATAGTGTTTGCTCTGAATACTGGGGGGGAGGGAGGTCACCCTGTACCCTCTTAGTCTGAAGTATGGTTTGGTTTGAGAACTGCAGTTGTAAGCTGGCTGGGCTAAAATGTGTCTGAAGAGTACAACCACTTACCCTCTAAAGCCTGAGGTGGCAGTGAGCTGGAGAAGCACGTTTTCTGCAGCTGCCTTGGTGCAGTGAGATGTGGGGTGTGCATGCTCTGCCCTGATTCTCAGCTGTGCGGGCTGGAGCGGAGCAGAGCATGAAGGCGCTCTGTGGCACTGCCATCCCGAAAGCCTCAGCTGGCAGACAGCTGCTTGAAGCTCGTTGCTGTCCCGATCTTACAGGCTGACTGGCACAAGAAAATGTATGGTGTTCTTTAGACTTAAAATGTGACCCCATCAGCCACAGAAGGGTAGAATGCGAGGGAGGCAGGGTATTGAGCAAGGTGCAGAGGTGTGAAGTACCTGAAGTCCGCAGCATGCACAACATGAGGCCTGCTTTCTGTGTGCTGCCGTGTTCCAAAGCAGCGGGATTTGGGACAGACATGCCAGGAGTCCTTCTGCAACAGGGACATGAAAGGGAGCACTGTATTGTTACGTTGTCTATGAGCTGGAATCTTAAAATTTAGCATTTTTATTTTTGAGAGCATAGTTTTCCTTTGGTTTCTGTTCGAATTTTCCAAATTTTCCGAGGTCTTGAGCAGCAAAGAGCTTTCAAACAGGTGTGCAGAGAGATGGGATGTACTGGTCATGATGTGTTGATGGTGGTGTTGGTGCACTGGCATTGAGTGCACCCTCAGCA
>NW_010233766.1:0-5135 GCF_000690775.1 Eurypyga helias
CCTCCTCGCCTCCGTAAGGATTCCCTGATCATGCTCCAGTTCGAGTGCTCATTGTTTGGCTGGTCACTAATCTTCATCATTTTCTTCCCCTCACCCCCCCCAAAATGCTCCAGATACAACTTCCAGACTGTAGCTGGCGTGTCTCTGTCCCCTGCCGTGGTGGCTGCTTTGTGGGGGTGGAAGAAACATTTTCTGAATACGCAGAGCACTGAAGGATGCTCCTGGTCGAGACATGTGATAAGCCTGTTGTTAGTGCGCTCTGCCATGTAATTACCCATATTTGGTATTTTTTAAATGATTAGCTGAAAGTTTTGCAAAATTAAAATAAAATTGGCTTGCTAATGAAAATCAGAGAGATGTGAGAACTGTGACCTTGATAAAATTTTCTGGTTTCAAATATTTCTGGTACAGTATACTCATGCCTTGTTGCAAGGAGTGCCTAGGGAAGGGTGCTGTGAAACTTCCAGGCACCAGCAAGCAGATAAACCAACATTTTGATATTTTGTGCTTATGTAGCCAGCAACATCCAGATATCATGAAACACTTCAAACTACTCTTGTTTCATGGATTAGAAGAGAAAGGGGACAGCTCTAGGTCCTCTGGCAGTGTGCTAAAAATTAGTGAAAACATTTCTTTTGCATTATTTTATTGCATTTTCCACCTGCACGTCAGTTTATTCCCCACACAGTATGGTAATTTAGGCAGATTTCTGTACTGGCAGCCACAACACAAAAGGTACAGAGGAATTCATGATATTTCTTTTGTATAAGAGGTACCGTGCCTGAACATGTCAATGGTTATTTTTAATGTCTCAGCTCTGACACAGCACTCATCGAAAGATGACTCCTGCAGCACGCTCAGCACCCACGCTCTACCTCTCCGGTCGTGGGTGCCGATGGAGGGCTGGGTGCCATGGCAGCCAGTCTCAGGTCACCCATGGGTCCTTGTGTATCCCCAGCTGCACTGGCCAGAGTGGGGAGAGAAACAGAGTCTGGGACAGTCTGTCAGCGCAGGTGACACTGGGATCTGTCACGGCAGGTTACGAGAGCATGACTTTGGACTTAGGGTATTGTCCAAGCTTGCTTATATATAATTACAAGAGTTTCAGGCTTATGTTGATGGGACTTTATAATCAGATTTCTTTTTTTTCTTCTGAATAGAAGTGACATCTCATAAAACATTATATTTTGCTAGCCTGGTTATTCTTCCAGCACCAGGTTGTTACCAAACCACTGCATCGCCGTCGACATGCCTGAAATATTTCACTTGCTTCAGTTACATTTCTCTCGAGCCCTGACTGGCTGTGTATGCCAGATAACCGAAGATGTGCCTGGAGCTTTGCTTTAAGAGCAGAGTTAAGTCATATTGTGTAGGCTGAGGTGTTCTAGCTTCTGCATACTATTGCTCATGCTTTACAGTCCTTGGAGTCACCTTGCTGCCTTACTCTACAGATTTTTTTAAGTGCTGCAGTGCTGTTTGTTACTAAGTGGAGAACAAGACGGAAGGCTGCTTTAAGGCGGAGGTTGTTTCAGCTCTGGAGTGGCAGCATCCAGACCCTATTTAGATTTTTCTTCTGGTCTCTTGTCTTTGACTGCAGTTATGCAGAGAGGAGCTGTTTACTTATTTTGTGTGGCTCCCAAATGTCATTTAAGTGTTATTAACAGGAGGGTTACTACCTCCCAAATTTCTAATTAAGGTCTTCCCTTCAGTCTATTAGCAGAGCTTTTGTGGACATATTCTTTAATTAGTTCTGACTTTCTGACTCCAGTGCAAAGTAGTTTTTAACTACTCTCTGCAATGCCCATGAGTGGTGAGTCAACCTATTAAAAATTAAAAATCAATTTTAGTTTCACCATATAGAAGTTCACCAAATGAACCAAGTGCTATTTAATCTTATTTTCATTATCACAGCATCTGAGAGTCCAGGTGGTGATGAGAGCTTTACAGGCAAAACAGCCACCTCGCACGGCCCTGGCCAAGAGAGGAGTTGTTCCTCCATGGCCCTGCCAGAGACTCGTTCCAAGCCAAGGAGAGGATGTGGAGTGGGAGGAGATGTGAGATGGGCACCACACACTTGGTAGGATGCTGAAGGCCCTGGGGTTTGATATCTGCCCTGACATGGGTGCCAGCCTGCTCAGCTGCCAGCAGCTCTGAGGGAAGGAGACCCCACAGATACTCCCTCTACCAGTTATGCTGCCCTGCAGAAGCATCCTGTTTTTTCACAGTCCCAGGAAAAACATGTCTTAGAGGCTTTAGGCAGCAAAATCTTCAAGATAATGGCTCACCCTAAGCTCAGGCCATCCATATTTACCTTTTGAGAGCACACCCATGCCCTCAGTGCCTGGACATCCAGCCTGGGTCCAGTGCATGCCATGGTTCCTATCCTGGGTGCCACAGGAGTGTGGGGTCACACTACATCAAATCCCAGCAGATGACTACCAGCCACTAAAAACCATCCCGCTCTCCCCTCCACCACCTGCTGATGCCCTTGCACCCCTTCAGGAAGCTGAACTGGCAGAAAACTTCCCTTGTGCTGTTTGGGGACCAGGGCAGGGACACGGCTGAGCCTGGGCAAGGGAAAGAAGAGAAGGCTGGGGCAAGAGAGGACAACCATCGCTCCCTGCGGTGGCTGCTAGTATTTAATCATCTGTAATGTTGAGCAGTGCATGGACACCAGAGTGTCCAGAGGGGCTAGAGAGGGAATGAAACCCATCTGGAACAGGAAAGAGGATGGGTCCCCAGCATGTATGTGGAGGTTCGCATCTAGGATTGCAGCCCTCAGATAAGGAAAATTTTAAGGCACAAAACCACGTCTGGGCCCTTCATTCATGGTGCCACGACTACCTGCACACTGGTTCAGGAATCTGTTCAAAGCCACTTGCAAGATCAAGGCCTTTTTTTATAACGTCTTTGGACCAAAGATGGTCTCTTCTTATAAAATGCTTTGCATCCCTGTAGCTGTTGCAGACAGAGAAAATTATTCCAGCCCAGTGAAACATTCGTGTGAAAACTTTACTGAGTCAGTCTTGGTGTTCACCTTTGTGCTCAGGCTTGATTTTCTAAGTGCATGCATAACTATAAATGTATTCATTGAGAGTATTTCCCACAGTGTCAAACAACTCTAAATACATATCAGAACAGAAGGTCAATCAAACCAATATGCATAAAAGGTGCAAAATCATTCATGAAGAACAGGTCAAAAGGAGTCTAATTGCGGGGCGCATTTTGAAAGAGATTAATTTCGCATTTTTGGGGATATGTTTCTAACTTAAAAAAAGCACAGTCCTTGTTGATTCTGTGTTAACTAGAACTGTAGATAAATTAAGGTTTCATAGTTTAAAATATAAGGATTGTGTTGTGCATATAATTTAAAACATACTAGAGCATGTCAGATGCTCTTTGAAAATGCTAAGTTATTCACAAATATTGACATTGTCAAAATTTTGTACTTGCCTAGATAGTCTCCTGCAAGTAGAACAAAAAAGTATGTTCTAAATTGTTTCCTGGACCATGGCAATATTCCCCAAGTATTTTTACTTTCAACAGGCTGCATCTGAGTGGTAAAAATTTTGCAGTATCAAATTATGAATTTCTGGGAAAGAAGGTTTAATTCCAGGGACTTTGCTGTAATTTTGGAAATGTTTTTTCTAGGATCAGGGCCAGCAAAGAAGGACACTCAGAGCTTGATTAATGGATTAAAAGAGGATATAAAGAGGAAGAGTTTAATGTCATTTGACACTGGAGAATATTTTGGGTGAAAGAGACTGATGCTGACTGGGTGTGAGGAAAAAATACATACTGTGAGGATAATTAAACAATGGGACAAGTTGCCCTGACAGGTTGTGCACTCTCTATCCATGGAGACTTCCAACACCCAACAAGACTAAGCAACCTGATCTGAAGACAATGCTGACCATTCTCTGGGCAGGAGGTTGGACTAGAGACCTCCCAAGGTCCCCTCACACCTGAGCAACTTGGTCCCCACCAGTGGTGGTGAAGAGCTTCCAGGTGAGGTACAGAAGCAGAGGAGAAGGCTGACAGAGATGTGCTGGTGTCTGTACCTCTCTGGAAGCCATCTCCCTTGAATGGAGGACCCAGCCCTGGCCTTGGGGCCTCTTGTCATGGCTTCAGATCTGCCCCTTTTGCCTTCATTTGCTTTCATGGTCAGCTGCAATGCTGGGGTCCCCCTGAGATTTATTGGAATGGAGGATTCCACACAGCACCCCATCAGCTGGGGATCATGCTTGATGACCAGGTCCTCAAAGCCCTGTGTCTTCTTCTCCCCAAACAGGCAGTATCTTCACATGCTGGCATGTGAACACAATGACACATCCCTGGATCAGAGGTGCCTGAAATCACCGGCCACTGGGAGGTCATTAGGGGACCATTGCCCACTCCCATCTTTTCAGCATACAGAGGTGAATGCCAGGGATGGGGCTGGATAGGGCTCTGGTCAGACCCCATGCAGCTCTTCTGCTCTTTGACATCAGTGAAAAACCACCAGGCATGCTTGGTGTGAGGACCCAGAGGTGGTGTGCTGTCTGGTCCATAAGAGGGGTAGAATTTTGAATCACAGAGTCTTTCAGGTTGGAAAAGACCTTTAAGATCATCAAGTCCAACCATTAACCTAACACTGCCAAGTCCCCCCCTAAATCATGTCCCTAAGCCCCACATCTACACAATTTTTAAATACCTCAAGGGATGGTGACCCAACCCCCCACCTGGGCAGCCCGTTCCAATGCTCGACAATTCTTTTGGTGAAGAATTTTTTCCTAATCTCCAATATAAACCTCCCCTGGCACAACTTGAGGCTGTTTCCTCTTGTTCTGTTGCTTGTCACTTGGGAGAAGAGACCAACCCCCACCTCTCTCCAACCTCCTTTCAGGCAGTTGTAGAGAGAGATAAGGTGTCCCCTCAGCCTTCTCTTCTCCAGGATAAACACCCCCAGCTCCCTCAGCCGCTCCTCACAGAACTTGTTCTCCAGATCCTTCCCCAGCTCCGTTGCCCTTCTCTGGACACACTCCAGCACCTCAATGTCCTTCTTGCAGTGAGGGGCCCAAAAGTGAACACAGGATCGAAGGTGCGGCCTCACCAGTTCCCATTGCAGGGACACAATCCCTTCCCTAGTCCTGCTG
>NW_010233767.1:0-23595 GCF_000690775.1 Eurypyga helias
CTGGGGGATGCCACTAGCCACAGGCACTAGTGACTATCTAGCACTTTGTTTAATCCCTCAATTTACTACTTGAGCTGAAAGGCCCAATTCCATAAAAAATAGTGGAATCACTAGAAAAGGCTTATGACCCACACAATCTCTGGATCCAAAGAAAAATCCACATTTGGTGTGAATTCACGGAGCACATAACTGCAACATTTCATCAAAATGGCGCTGTGGTAAAAGATTATGGCCAGTGGTGTCAGAACACCTGCTTTGATTTCTAATTCCACCACCTTTGCCACTTATGCTTATAACATGTGAAAAGTAATAGACGATCTTAAAGGTCGGATGTTGATTAAGACGACTTGAGAAATAAACACCAAATGACACAACACTGGGATTGCATCCGTGCCTGAAATAGAAACGTTAGGACCAGCCTCCCATGAGGCATTCCAAGAACACATGCGGCCAGTGAAGGACCATATGACACGATTCTTGAAAATTAAGCCAGATATTGCACAGCTGGATTTTTGTTTCCAGGAATTCTGGCTGTGTCCTGTGTTATTTCTCCACCAATGCAGACAAGGCCTAATAATGGTTAAAACAGCACTTAAAAAACCTCTTGAGAGAAGGCTGCTACCTTCTAGAGTTCCTCCTGGTCTTCAACATGGTTATAAAAAGCTTAAACCAAGGCAGGCTCTTTCATGTTAGCAGCAAAACATTATTAACTGAAACCAATTTAGAAACTCTTTCTTCATATAAACATTTTTGTAGCTGAAGCTGCAGAGGGAGAGTTGGAGCAGGCCTAAGCTGAAGCACTTGGAATGAAAGAAGATTGCAAATGCCTCCTTGTAACACACAGAGCAAAATCCCAAATGCCTGGAGGGAAAAACTTTTTAATGATAATTTCTTACATTTATATAGCACCTTTTATTCCCTAGGACTCCAAGCACTTCATTAACTCTATGCAAAAAGCTTCACTGCAGAAATATAGCCACTATATGCATCATTCTTGGAAAATTTCATTTTCAGTTGACACATTTCTTTTAATAACAAGCTATTCTGCTTATATTGTATATAGCAACCAAAACAACAACAGACAAAAGATTAAATTATGTAGTTTTGAGTTGTAGAACAATTTAAACCAGTATGATTTTCAAAATAGTAATGCACTCATGTAATGGATACACTGCATTTATCCCATCCATTTCCCCTCTTCATTTACTATTTTGATCTCATCTTTATACTACAGCCTTTGGTAGGAATTTTTGTCTCCATATTTTCAAAATTTAAATGATCCTCGGTATCTTGAATTTCAGACAAAAATGGGGGTTATAGGAAAGTGTCATCTTTTATTAAATCCACTACTATAAATTGAAAAAGCAGAGACGTTTTTGAGTACCCAAGACATAATGCTTTTTTTTTCCAGCTGACACGGTTGTTTTAATAAAATATTTTACCTTTACCTATGAAGTTTGTCTTGTCTTTGCCCTTAGACCCTCATTACTCCAAAAACAAGGCCCCAGGAACATGATATGAAAAATATGTGCGTCATTGCTCAACTTGCCACCGAGTTTTTCTTTTCATCCTCCAGAAATGTTTCCAGTTTTTCCTGGCCTTTCTTACAAAGATAGAGTACTCATTTCACTAATATCAACAAATTAGGAACTCAATGCAATGGTTTCTTCAAACAACAGTAATTAACATTATTTCCACTGAAATTTTTGAAGAACTAGTAACAGAATGAATTGAAGCAGTTTGATTTATTTCAACACTTAAGAGCTGAAAGAGGAAAAATTACTTTTTTTAACTTTTTTTTGTTGTTTTTTTGTGCTGTTGATTCATGTTCTGTTGGCTTGTTCCACAGGCTTTTTTGAAATACAGTTGTCAACGTTAATTAAAGAGGACTGTCTAGTCTTGTCTATTTTTCAGACAGAAAAAAAATGTTATTATATTTATAATATATTCTCTGCTATAAATTGATATAGTCTAGTCATCTTTGTCAGTATCAAACTTTTAGAATTGCCAGTAAAACTGTAAGAGGGCAGTAAGAATATACAGGTAAAATTTAAACCATTAGCCATTAAAACCTATGGCTGTCTTATCGGTGATCCCAAGGTAAGGTTAGCCCTAAAATAAAGTATTTTGCAACGGAAGGATATTTAGAAACTCTGCCTAGGGAAATATTACTGCCTGCCATTGTGAATTGCCTTTAGAACTGTTGTACCGTTACACGTGTTTTAAATCTCCCAGCTCGGAAAAGGTTTCCCACATTACAGAACAGGCAGCTGGCACTGTTTTCCCATGGCTAGGATTCTGTCCATAGGCACTGGTCTGAAAACGCTACGTCTCTTGCTCAGACCCGCTCCCTTGGCTAGGCCTGCGCTCGCAACTGCAAACCAGCTTTTGTGGGGAGGGCGGCAGCTCCGCACCCAGCCTCCCACAGCCTGTCTCCTGTCTGCAGTCTCACCACTAAGGAGTGTTACCGTCACCTCCCAGGGCTCAGGGAGGAGCAGCAGCTGGGACAGCACTGCCTGCCTGGCACACAAGGCTCTGTTCTTAGCTGCTCCTCAGGTAGTGTCATAATAAACATTATCCATTAACAAATCCTGGATTAATGACCAGTAGTAATTAATTAACCTTGATCTCTATGCTTATTTACTTTTATCTTGTGTTAGTCTAATTCATCCCACATTAAAATGATGATACTTAAGCCTACATGTTTGTTCCCTTCAGGAGGATCTAACATCTCCCTTCTCATCTCTGAGTTACTGAGCTCAAGTCTCGCAGAAATCAAAGATCACAAGAAAGCAGATTAGTGTAGGAAAATACCACCATATATGATAGCACTGACCTTGTTAAAAACAAGAGTGTATTGCTTTGGAGGGCTGCCATTTGCGCCAGGCACAGGAAGTATTAATATATGAAAATATGCTATGAGCAACAACACCGTAAGAAATTTCTTCCTGAGCCTGTTGATGAATTATAATTTAGGGGGAGACGAAGAACGCTGTGGCAATAAACTGGCCTTCAACAGACGATGGAAAGGACTGAGATATAACAGGTATAAATAATCACAGCTCTGCTTAACCCAATCTGTTGATTTAGTTCACACTGTAGTGCCAATGTGACACAGAGAGATGACAAAGTGATTTCAAGTTTCCCGTTTCAAGTGTCACACTGACAACCTCACCGTATCCCTGCAGGGCACAGGGCACAATAGGGTCCAGCTCCTACCACTATCAACCACATGCCAGACCTTCACCGTGACTGTCCTCTAAGTGTTACTGATGAGAAGGCAATCGCGCTTGACCTGTAGAGTACCACGTTCTGGTCTCCTAGTTGTGGCATGCCCCACTTCTCCCCACACCCACCTCTGTGACTAGCATTAGGGTCACACCTCTGTCTACAACATGTATTAGGCACCTCATCAATGTTCATGTGGGGAAT
The DNA here is from genome assembly GCF_000690775.1 of Eurypyga helias. Taxonomy (NCBI): domain Eukaryota; kingdom Metazoa; phylum Chordata; class Aves; order Eurypygiformes; family Eurypygidae; genus Eurypyga; species Eurypyga helias. The sequence continues at coordinate 3,433 of NW_010233767.1, forward strand.
TAGTGACAATAATCCTTTCAGGCACACTCCATCTCCAAATCTGTGACTTCAGCATGTCCCAGTGAGGGACCCAGGTAGCTAACATGAGGAAAGTCACCTCCTTCAGCAGAACACTGTTTCAACACCCTCACAAAAAGGAAAAGGTTTTCGCAGCCAACTCCCACCATTTCCACACTTCAAAGTCATCTGGACAGACGGAAGTCAGGACAGAGGTCCAAGTGAAGGTATCTTCACCAAAACCCTTTGCCCTTAGAAGCAAATGCCGTATGTTTTAACAGTACTTGAAAAATGAACAGCATCTCCCAGAGAAGTTGTGGATGCCCCATCTCTGGCTGTCTTCAAGGCCAGGCTGGATGAGGCTTTGAGCAACCTGGTCTAGTGGAAGGTGTCCCTGCCCATGCCAAGGGGGTTGGAACTAGATGGTCTTTAAGGTCCCTTCCAACCCAAACCAGTCTGTGATTCTATGATTCTATGATCTCTCAGCTGCCAACGTCATTGCCAGTGTATCAGTACAGCCGCATACCCGGCAGGATTTCAAACCACCATCTTTTCCCCACCGATTCCTACTGTTCTGCCCAGTAGGCAATTGCAATTTCTTTCATTAAGTCGGATGGACATAGACCCTTGTCCTTATGCTTGACACAAATGATTACGTACATCTTTATTATGGTCTGTTTGTAGAGCATCAGAGGTTTGTGTATGGGAAGACATAATAATCATGTTTAAAGAGGAAGTAAAGAAAGCAAAAAAAGCACTTTATTACTATTAATGTGGAAGTAATAAGGAGCTTATTTTGTGTTTAGGTAAGATCACAGCAGCAGAAAGTCTGTTTGATATGCCATACCTTCTGTTTGTTTTTTACTTGTAAGGAGTTTGGTTTTGATCAAGACAATTAATTGTGAATATAGCTGAGTTTTCTAACATCACAGATAAAGCTTAAACAAATCAAAAAAGCTTTTTTTAGAGTATATTGTACTGTATAGAGAAGTATGTATCTTCAGGGCATGAAAACAGACATCTTTGTAATTGAATCCTAAAAAGGAGGGGGGAAAACTATATAAAACTGTGATAGTTTTACACAGTCTTAGAGTTAATACGCAATTTTGAAAAATTATTTATCAGATTCTGAGCTTGTAAAGAATCAGTATATGGCATGGTAGCTTGAAAAGAAAAGTTACAATCAAGGGTTATTACAATGCAGTTTTGTTATCCAATAACTTTTTTCTCTCCAACCTCCCTGCCGATCCTTCTCGATGTGACAGAGAAGGACCTCCTAGTTCCTCAGCTTGGCCACATCCATTACCACTCATCTGCCAAAAATTACCAGTGCAATGATCAAAGCTATATTAAAACTTTTGCTTCTCTTTTGTTCATCCTGTATTTCCAGATCACATCCCGCCTAAACTCCCAGATGAATTATTTTCAACAGCAGTTCATGTGCCATTATCCCATTCTGGAAATACTGACAGGTTTGGGATTTGCAGGCAGATCTTGCATTGTAATACTACTGCTTTTAGTGTGAAGGTCATAGGAACATAAAACGTCTCATTATATGAAAGACTTTAATGAACTTTCAAGCAGGCTCAAAGAAAGAAAATTCTAACACTAATTTTCCTAGTAATAGGAATTTACATATTTAAAATAACTGTAAAAGTTATTTCAGTATACTGGCATGCATGCTGAGTAGAGGTTTCTCAGACAACAGAAAGAATGAAGAAACTTAGAAGAACAGCCATGTTCACTTTTAAAATGTGTCCCAGTTTCACGGCCTTAGGCTCTGGTTTCCAACAATGTGTTCATAGGTCAGAGTGTGGAAATGGCTCAGGTAAGGCTTTGGAAGTGTATTTTTAGTTAGACCACGTGTAATTCCTAGAGTAAAAACAGGGTATCTGTAAAAGCAGAAATAGTCAGCAGAGTAGTTTCATTTTGGGAATTTCAGCAAAAGAAGCTATTCTGAACATTCTCAGGAAGCATTCAAATCTATTTAATAATGTATCAGATGTGTCTAATTCCATCCCAAACATTTTAAAATTCCTTTTTAAGAAGTTATGTGTGGATTGTCACTCAATAATACCTCTGCCTTTCGAGTTATAATGTTTATATTCTGCTTTAAAACAGCACAACTGTTCTTACATACTCTGCAAAAGAGAATCCAGTCATGTAACCCAAGAGTACTTTTAAAAGAATGCCATTTACCAATAAGCAATAATCACAGTTTTGTCACATTTTATCAGTTATGCTTTCTAAAAGAGGAGGGTGTTGTCACATCTGCGACAGTGCATTAGGAAGGACAGCTTTTCCCAACGACTGTTGGAACACTTTAGAAACAGACTCTGCAGTGCTCTTTTGCATTGCAGACAGGATGGAGAAGGGGGTCACTCTTTCTTCTGGGAAGGAAGGCGGATGATCCTCCGCTGGGTTAACAGAAGCAAGAAAGGCTTGGCTTGTAGTTTTGCCCTCCCAAGTGTGGAGGAGGCCAAACTGTTTGCAGATGGCAGCCCAGAGACAAGTGGAGGGGGTTGGGCTGGGGAGGCGAGGAGGGCACATCAGTAAACAGAGGGCCGCATGGCCAGATGGTGCTGAACAGGTCTGAGCAGGCCCGACATGCATACAGGTGCACGGCTGTAGCGTTCCAGGGAAAGGAGGTGCTCCAGGGAAAGGCACTGGGGAGTGGAGATGGTCCAGACAACAATGTGGGAGGTGTGTAGGTAAACAGAGAAGGTTTCTCAGCAATTTCCCCACAGCACAGACAGAGGGACAAAAAAATGCCTCCCTGCATTTGGCAGTTCTTTTGTTCTGACTGGGATGAGGATATTTAACTGGCGTGGAGGCTGCTTGAACAAATCCCATTTCCCAGCAGGAACAGGAAAATTAAATGGCTTGGGAAGTTCCCCACTTCTTATTTGGAAATGCCATGTGAGTGATAACCTGTGCACCTAAAGGAAAAATAACGTAATATAAAATGTGGTGTATATCGATGCCAACTGCAATGCATCCTAGCCATGGGATCCTTTCTCCCAAAGGTTATATGATTTTTAAAAATCAGCCTTTGAGGTAGTGAATGAAAAAAACTCAATTCCTGTGTTTCATTGAATCTAAAAATAACTTCTTTTTCTCCCCCCATATTGGGCTGGGTTTGAAAAGAGACAGTGGATATAGGAACTATCATGGAAAAGCTTGTAGAAGAGTCCAAAATTTCTCCTTGTTTTGTATGTTACTTCAATGGAACTATAAAATGGTTCACTTGGTCCAGAATCGATTACTGATCATGTGCAAGGTCCTCCACCTGGGTCGGAGCAATCCCAAGCACAAGTACAGGCTGGGTGGAGAGTGGATTGAGAGCAGCCCTGAGGAGAAGGACTTGGGGGTACTGGGGGATGAAAAGCTGGACATGAGCCGGCAGTGTGCGCTGGCAGCTCAGAAAGCCAACTGTATCCTGGGCTGTATCCAGAGAAGTGTGGCCAGCAGGTCGAGGGAGGGGATTCTCCCCCTCTACTGTGCTCAGATGAGACCTCACCTGCAGTTCTGCATCCAGCTCTGGAGCCCTTAACATAGGATGGTTATCGACCAGTTGGAGCGAGTCCAGAGGAGGCCACAAAGAGGCTGGAGCACCTCTGCTATGGGGACAGGCTGAGAGAGTTGGGCTTGTTCAGCCTGGTGAAGAGAAGGCTCCGGGGAGACCTTATTGCAGCTTCCAGTACCTGAAGGGGCTACAAGGAAGCTGAGGGGGACTTTTTACAAGGGCCTGTAGTGACAGGACAAGGGGGAACAGGTTTAAATTGAAAGTGGGGAGATTTAGGTTAGATATCAGGAAGAAGTTCTTCACGGAGAGGGTGGTGAGGCACGGGAACAGGCTGCCCAGAGAAGCTGTGAATGCCCCATCCCTGGAAGTGTTCAAGGCCAGGCTGGATGAGGCTTTGAGCAACCTGGTCTAGTGGAAGGTGTCCCTGCCCATGGCAGGGGGGTTGGAACTAGATGGTCTTTAAGGTCCCTTCCAACCCAAACCATTCCAGGATTCCATGATTCTTTTCTGCAACCTGGGAGACCTGCAGAAGGAGAGCCTGTGCTTTACATTCTGCTTTATGGGAATATGGGAATATTATTTCATTTTTTATTTTACTACTATTTAAAAGCACGCAGTAGAAGTTCCTGCAGCTGCTTGGTCACATAATAACAGACAGACTCTAATTTCTCATGCATGGCACTCAGCATGGTATATCAGGAAACAGGCCCCAAACCTGCTCCTACATCCTAGTAAATGCGTGTGTCACTTTGTAGGATATCAGAATGCTGTCCAAATTCTGCAAAGTCTAATAGAACAACAGTTGCCAAATGACAAAGCCTATGAGAAGAACAGAGTAAAAAGGCACAGCTTTGTTTCTGATCTTCACAGCTTCACTACTGGCAAGAGAAATGTCAAGGTTTCCAAAATAAAGCCAGTTAACCACTGTAACTGCTATTAAATATAAACAAGGACATAAAAATAGAGACGTTAGAAGCCAGGATATGAACATTTGAAACAGTAGCTATGTATACAATTACAGTTCTGTTAACATCATCTGTTCCCAGGGCTATGCAGCTCCACTGGATGCGGCTGTGCTGGGAAGAGTCATAGACCTCTGGGGCTTATAACATCTAACCAGCAACGAAGAATTGCACACACACACCCCCCCCCCCCAAAAAAAAAGGTTGTGCAGTGATGCTGTGGTGTGGTGGGAGGAAAAAAGGGGCTACAGAGAGGTTCAGCTTCTTCCCCTTTACTGTCATGCAGGACATGCATTGCACAAGGAAGCAGCAAGAGTACCTTCACCGTCCTTCTCGCCAGTAACTCTCCTCATCTTCTTAAAGGCAAGCAAGCTAAATGCATGACAGCAGCTGGTTGTTTTAAAGGCTCTACCACTGTGGCAATAAGACAACATGCACTGATATCCTAAACCAGGTAAAATCACTTGAAAAACAATATAAAAGTGAGAACGGAATGGGCATTAGTGTGTTAAAAATATGACCATTTTTCTTGCACAGACACAGCTGCTGAATAAATGCACTGCTCAGCACTTATCATCCATATGACATGGTAAATGAAGATGGTATATTCCTAAGTAAGAATTATGGTCTTGCCTGTACACAAAAACTGCATCCATTTAATTTAATCAGGGTGGATGAAATCAGAAATGGATGCAGCACAGCCAACACGTAGACAAAAAGCAGGGGGCAAAATGACATTGTATGCATCGATTCTAAGTCAAGACTTAGAATTTTAGCAGCTTTGTTTTCTGCAGGTAAACTGCTGGCTTTTTTTTTTGTCTGAGCACAACATACAGTGATCAAGATTCTGGATGTGCGGAAGAAGAGGAACAAGACTGTGATCCACAACCCGCTGGAGCCCATGCTGGTCTTTTGGGGAGCTGGTAAAAGCCAAACAGGTTTATTCATCTGCAGAACTGCACTGAACTGCTATCCGAGACCATTATTGGACTATTCCTGATGCTTCCGTTGTACAAAAGAAATGCAATAAAATAATTAATGTCATTAAACAACTGTGGTGTTGAACATATTGCACTTGAACATAATGAATGCTAACAATTCATTAATTCAGGGTTTAAGACAGTATCTCTGTGATAAGTATTTCTACAAATTCTAAAAGTCAGATATAGGAAAGAGAAGTCTGCACACTATGAACTGTCACAAAACTGAAGACTTGTCAAAACAAAATGAGCTATAAACCCAGTAACATTCAGGCAACGTCACTCTCATTAAACACCTAATGATGCCACAGGCATATTATGGGGGGAAATGCTCATGAGGCTCACGAGGAATTAGGAGGAAAAAAAAATAATAAATAAAAACCCTGCCCCTAAAACCTCTTGCCAAGCTGTTTGTACATTCTGCCGCAGGCAGTTTCTTGAAAAAGATGGGGACGTGAATGGAGACAGTCCGTGACTATTAGATGCTGATGACGGAGAGGGCAAGCAGAAGAACTGATGTTGGAGACTAAGGGCTGCATTCTGCTTTCAGTTATGTCTTGCATGTCTCAACATTTCATAGCATTTAAATGAATCCGTTACATAAGGCATTTCTTCTGTCTACGCTGCTCAGCAGCCATATTCTCCTTTCTGGTATGGATTGTCTTGGGAAACTTGCCAAGCTGTGACAGAGCAGTGCATGAAAGGAAATTGTGCTCATAAGCTGGGGGTGGGGAGAGCTGCAGGTGAACAGATTCAGTGCAGCAACATATACACACTCTCTTGTCTCAAAAAATTAGGTTTCAAATGAAATGGGAGCCACAATACTTCTTTAAAAAAAGTGCATAGGGCTGCTAGAGACCCCAAACCATCCCATTTATTTGCTCCAGGGAGGGTGTGAGGACAAGTGCAGTAGGACTGCTCAACACTGCACTGGCTGCTGCTTTAGCAGGTTGAAAGAACAAACAAGTCTTTCCTCCTAAGATGCTAGAAAATCCCCATCCAGTTTTGGAGCCCATTCCTGCCAGATGCCCAACATCTCCTTTACACTTAGGAAAGAAGGAGTAAGCTATTACCTACCTCCCAGGACCTGTCTGAAAGGTCTGGCATTTCCTATAGAATTCAGTGAATGCACCCGTTAATATTCCGTTTGTTTATTAATAGCCAAGCTCTCAGGTAGTTGTTGGCTATTCATCTCTAGACCTCAAAGTGCTTTACAAAGGAGATCATTATCAACAAAGGAACACAGACATCTACATTTGGGCACATAAAAAGCGTCTCAGTTCACTTGTAAATAGATTTGCCAGTTGAGCTTTACTCTGGCCATCCACCCTGCAAACAATCTCCAAAACCTAAATGACTGGGGGCAGGGGGAGGGATTTTCAGCTGCAGTTCAGTAACAAACATCTACAGGAATCAGGCAATCCTGCACAATGCTGCACCTGGCTGGAAGATGTGGAGGTCAAGGAGACTCTCAGCTTGAAGACACTGAAGCAACTTCCAGGCATCTCCAGATCCGACCAGGATTCATTACGACAAGGGACTGCTGTGGATTACAGCACTGGGCACCTTTAATTGCTCCATCCCTGAAGAGAAGATTTACTGTTCTTTTGTCATCGTCAGTTGTTATAGTAAAAGACAGGTGAAGAAATGTGCTTGGGTTGATAAATTTTTTGGCAGTTTTGCACTGCACACGGACTAGGATTTTTCATCTTAATGACCTGCAGCTGAAACAGATGTTTTGCTTTAGTGTTCTAAAGCACTTCACAAAATTTAACACTAATTTATTCTTTCACAGTGCAGGGGAAAAAAAAGTTTGAAATCGTTACTCACATAACAGAACAACGTGAAAAATGGAAACAGATGTTTCTCATCTAAGCATGAATAAGAAGGAAGTGAAAGAAAAAAGATGATGTAGTAGCAGTGATTAAGAGAAATATGATGGCTTGGTTAAGTCAAGACAATTTCTTATGGATCTCCAGTCAGTCCTGAAAGATCTTTCTAACAACTTGGTGCCTGATTCAGCAAGCACGTGGTAGTTCTTAAGTCCAGCTGTGGAGGTTGTCTCACGTGCTTCATTCATAATATTCTTAAAGTTGTATAGGCAAATGAATGCTTTGCAGTTAGGAGTTGAGAGACCAACGGCATTGTTCTGGACAGTAAAGCACGGACTGTTTTCACAAACTACAGACATCTAAATTTGAATATCAGCACAGAGATAAAAGTCAAACTGAAAACACATTGTTTCCTGAAACACCAAGAGGCGCTTTGATTTTACTGCAGCACAGACAGAACATTGTGAGACCAAGAAGTAGCAACCAGGGCCACATCACATGCTCCCCACGGAGAGCCCCGGCTGCCCCTGAGGGGTCCCTGGCAGGAGGGACCCGCTCTGCTTTGGCAACCACCTCTCACCTCTCCCTGTCCTGGCAGAAGGCGAGATCCACCTTCAGCCCCAGAGCCTTTCCCAGTAAGAACCTTTTGGAAACCTCCAGTAACACAGCTTTCTGTGAGGGAAACACAACCCGTTACCAGGCCACCACTGAGAACACTGAGAATTACTTGCTAGGGGGTGAGCCGAGCCTGGGGAAGGGGTGTTATGTAACGCACTCCCACATTTCTGTGTCTGGCGGGATTTGGGTGCAGACCAAAGAACCCACCTTTCATTGCTGGTACGACTTCTTTTGTCTTAAGCCTGCCTAAGAAGGTGAAGGATCCAAGCAGGCCAGTGCAGACCTTTGGACTTGGACAGGATTGTTCCCTTTCATCGTCCCCTCTCCCCCTCCCTCCTAGTAAAGCCTAGTTCCGGGAGACATGTCCTGCCCCAGAGCCACCTCCCACAGCTTCTACAAGTCCCTCTAGGGCTTGCCTCTGTGGAAGGCAGGACAGCTCTACTCTGCCAACACTTGCAGCCTGGAAAAAGGTGCAGATTTTCCCCAACACAGGATAATCCTCCTGGCAAGCCCATCTCACTGAGCGCCTGCTCAGACTGTTTTCACCTTTGTTACCCTTGAGAAAACGATGCTTTGTCTAGCCTCACTTACTTATTTTTGGACCATCTGCACCAGCATGTTCTGCCCTTCCCAGGGCAACCTAGACACAACTGGCAAAAGTGTAGCTACTCCTGATGTTCCTAATAAGGAAGAAAGTCAAAAGAAATGTTCAGATTCCCCATGGATTACAGTACTGTTAAAAAAAAAAAAAATTAAAAATCCCTTTGTTTCCAGACTCTACAATCTACTAGGAACCACTGGGCAGAAACACAGAGCAGTAAAAAATTCATTTTACAGAAGAATTCTTAGAAGGAAAAATTGAAAACTAAGCTTTAAATCCTCTTGTTTGAGTTTTAAGGACAATACTTCAGTTCTAAGAAACTGTCACTTTCCACTCAGCATTTTTAATGTGAAAATAATGTTTCTGAAATTGTCACCGATTTCAGCATAGCTGCTGAGCGAGATTTGGCCCTGCATGCAGTCTACAGACTGTGCATGCAGAATTAATAATCTCGTTAACATTGCTATATGCAAATGTTCCCAGGATGCAAAGAGAGATTTGTATTTTAGATTAATATTTTATGGGAATTTTGTGTGTACATGATAAATGAATAAATGGAGGGACACAATGGGACACGCAGAACATGTGCATCATGTGTGAGAACTGCATTAATTCTTAAATGTTTGCAATGGCCACAAGATGGTTAAGGAACAAAAAGATTTATTATTGTAATTACATAGGAGGAGAGAATAAAAGAAGAAAAATGAGAGATCAAGGGAGTCGTTTCATGTTACAGTTTCTCCAGCTGCAGAGCTGGCTTGAGAGGTTCTCCAGACCCTCCTACCCCCATCCCTTACACCCTATGGCTTTCCCCTGGCTGCAGATTACCAACCTTCCCTTTAATTCTACCAATTCAACCATTTGCATGTTCAGGCTTTAAACCAGCTCTTAATTACAACATGGAATCACACCCTTAGTCTACCTGGTCTCCCATTCATTTTCAGCTGCTATATAACGAGGGGCAATACCATATAAAATCTCAGCACTAAAACAGGTCTGTGGATACAAAAAAAGAGGCACGTCAGGGAGACTGAGAATAGGTCTCAGAATTTGGGGCTTAAAAAGGAGAGGCATTTGGAGAGGACTGTCGCTGGCTCCCCACTGTTTCAGCTTCTGGGTCACCCCCTTCCCCACCTCTCCAGTTGTCCTTATTCCACTGAAATTTTATTGCTAGTCTGGAATGACATAAAGCTCTCTCACGCTTTAACTATAAGACATGTAATATTGTATTTGTCCAAAAACCTACAAGAGTAAAAGAAGATCCCTGAGGGGATATTATTAACTGCCTGCTACTTATCATTGATGGTTATTCTCTGAGACAACTCTCCTGTTTAATCTTTATGCTCTCGACAATAACCCTTCTCTCTTTTTGATCAAGTGTTTAATTTTCTTGAAAGATTTTCTCTGACTTCAGTTATTATTGAAGGGGATTTTAATTTTACCCCAACTCTTTAATGGCTAAATCTTGCATATCCACTATTTCAAATAGGGGTATTTCAGATACTCTAAGTAAATAGTTCAAGGATTTGGTCTTGATAGGTAGCTGGAAAATTTCAAATCAAAACAAAATTGAAATTGCAGTTTCTTTTCCACTTCAGAATAGAGTTTTTTGTCTTCCTGACTGACCTGTCAGCGTACTGGAATAAGAAATGGATACTGCTAGACTGCTACAGAGCATGCTTCCATGTCAGCAGAGTTTTGTCAGCATGAGTGGCAGCCCTGTATGGGAAATCAGTTAGCTGGTTATTTCATCTGCAGCTGATCAAAGATAAACAAGACAAAAAAGACAAACAAAGGGAAGTGGTGATGTAGAATGTATTCTTACTTTCCTAGTCTCCACAGGCAATATTATTGCTAAATTTCCTCTAATTGTTTATAGTAAAACTTTAAAGCATAACAGGAGAGAAAAAATAAAGAAAAAACCAGTCGAGGTTCGGCAGAGAGCAAAGCCCAGAAACCCCTGAAACCTGCTTGCTTTCCCTTCTCACAACCATCCTCCATCCTTCCCCACTGACACAGCATCTCCACAGCCCAGTGGAAGTCCAGATCATGGGTAAATATCTAATAATATAACAGTTACATTTAGGGCACCCCACAGAGCAGAAAAAGATTGCACCACAGGGCTGAGAGGTCTCTTTGGGAGGCTTGTTTTGTTTTGTCATACTGGTGTCATGGTTTAACCCCAGCCGGCAACTAAGTACCACACAGCTGCTCGCTCACCTCCCCATTCCTCCAGTGGAGGAGGAGAATCGGAGGGAAAGGCAAAGAAAGGCCAGGTTGGATGAGGCTCTGAGCAACCTGGTCTAGTGGAAGGTGTCCCTGCCCATGGCAGGGGGGTTGGAACTAGATGGTTTTTAAGGTCCCTTCCAACCCAAACCATTCTATGATTCTGTGAAACCCATGGGCTGAGATAAGAACAAGTTAATAATTGAATAGCGATTAATAAAATAGTCATACCAACAATACTAATATGCAATGAAAATACTACTACCACTAATAATACAATGAAAATAATGAAAAACAAAACAATTGATACAATTGCTCACCACCAGAGCCCAAGAGAGATCGCACCAGAGTCAGAGCAAGCCCCACAGGCGAGAGCACGACCAAGAAAGCCAACCAATCAACCAACATGGCCTCCCAGCCCACCCCCAACTTATATATTGAGCATGGTGTTTTATGGAATGAAATACCCCTTTGGTCAGTTTGGGTCAGCTGCCCTGGCTGTGCCCCCTCCCAGCTGCTTGCAGCCAGCAAGTTTGGAACCCAGGTGCAGTACCAGAAGCTGAAAAGTCCTTGGATTGGTAAAGCACATCAACTAAAAACACTGTCCCAACTAAAACCAGCACAGCTGGGCACTCCCACTTCCTATGACCTCCTCCACAATAACTACAACAGTTTACAAGAGTCTCTTATTCCTGGAGCCAGTAAGTTATTGGACTGGGCCCTTGATTTTGCAACTCTAGTCTGTATTCCCAATACTGGCTTACTGTCTTTGCCTGTCCAATCTGAATGTGTGTGAGTGGAAGCACAGAGCCTCGGTCTGCTCCCTCCTGTGCAGCCGCTCTCCTTTCCTGGTTCTCAGGTTCAAAATGGGAGCTCATCTTGCAAGGCAGCCACTCATCTTCCTTGCCCCTTTTCCACAATAACCCATCCTCACAGCTACCCTCCCTCCCAGCACGGACTTGCTCACAGGATGCAATCAGAGAGGTGCCAGGAGCTACGCAGGACCCAGCTGCTCCATCACCAGCAATTCAGGTGAGGAAAAGACTTAAATGGAAGTGAGCAGGGCCAAATGCCTAGTTAGCAGACACTAGAATATGCAGATCTAAATCTATACATCTGAGCCGTAAGTTTCCCCATCTGTAAAAACAATGTTAAAATACTTCCCTATTTTTCAAGAAAGTTACTAGGGTTAATACATTAATTAATGCTTACATAACACCATGTTGTCAGAAAAAAATTTCCCCTAAATCAATGTTTTCAAGTATTTCAGTTGATGACAGGAATTAATTTTACAAACAGGTACAACACAGACTATAAAGAGTGGTTAATAACCTCAAGATGATCTCCTTAAGATTAATCTAATATTGCAAAATCTTTCAGAGTGAGTATTTATTTCCCCTGTTGCATTTCTGTTGAGGCAGTTGGACTCAGCGGCCCCATTTGCTTTCTCGGCATCTGATGCCAGAGTACACAACAGTACGGGTGGAAAGAACGCAGCAAGAGAGATGTAATCAGCAAAGAAATGGAGCAACAGACGTAAAAAGAGCACAGCTCTCACAGCAGGTCAGCTGAAGTGGCAGCTGTGCATTTCTGGGCTAGTACCAAGTGTCCACTACCACCTTACAACAGCACTGTGGCTTCAGATTTTATCCCCGTTGACTGAGATACGTACGTATTTTCTAGCAGTACCATTGCTTTTCAGAAATTACTGGTTCAGCCCCAGCATAGGACAAACTTTCTCCAATACTTCATTTTTCTAATCTCCAAGGCTCAAACAAGAGATGTGTGGAGAATCTTTGTGTGCTGCCCTTCACACTTGCATTCAAATCTTCCCTGCTTAATGAGCCGTGGGCTGTTGCTCTGGAACAGAGCACATTAACAGTTCAGAAAAAATAAACCCCTGCAGATTAATCACCTGGGTTCTTCATGGGCCCAATTTCAGTCAGCAGAGAGTGTGAAAGCAGAATATCCCTGTATACACTGCCCGACTGATAAGCATATTAGCTGATCACTACGCTTGGCACTGACAAGTATATAGCATATGAGTCTTACTTGTTGGTTTTTTCAAATGAATACCAGAGGTCTCCAAACGTCACTATATTCACAGAAACTAGCAACTGTGCAGCCATTACATGATTCTCTTAGCACTCCTCCTTCTCTGTGCCAGTGAAATAATACCTATTTCATGCTTCTTGATTTTTAAAGTGAATGTTTTATTGCTTTCTGAACAGCATGTAACGTCTAGGTATCACTTCTGAGTCCACCATGCAAAGACAAGGGTCTCAATTCATCTTGAGAACTACACTTTGCTAGAAATGGTATTACTGCTCCTTGGAAAACTGCTAATAGCTTTATTGTTACTTAGCCTGCCCACCCCATTTTAGTACAGGAGGAATAGTATGAAAATGAAATAGGATTAAGTGTTGCCCAAAAGGGTGGTAAACGCACCAAAAGCCCTTTGCCAAACCTTCAACATAGCACAGGCAGTACACAGTGCTTTATTTTCTGGAAACACAGAGAAAGAAAACAGCCAAACAACCAGTTGTGCTGTCAGCCCAATTTCCCCCATCCCACAGCAAAGTAAGCTCAGAAAAGACAAATGGGAAATGGCATTAAACAGTTACACAGACCTGAACTGCTCCAATTTATGTAATGACAATACCCTCTCATCACCAGAACACACCTCTTCACCCCTGCCCGCCCCAGCTCTCCATGGTTCGAGAGACTTTTTGAACAGAGTGATTGTAGCATAACATGAAGGAAATACCAGCTCTATCTTTTGATCATTTCTTATTCATCTCCTTTCTCTTGTTGGGTCAAATCTCAGTCCCACTGAACTCCTGATTTAGCCTATTAGCGGGGAATGGTGAACCCACATCCTCAGTTCTTTCCTTCACATATATACCAGCTTGTTTCCCACGTTTCCATTTTTGTAGCCTTTAGAGGCTACAGGGAGTGTGGTGCTTTGATTGCCTTTACCTTATCCTTCCTATAGGTCAAGCAGGTCAGTGGCATACCTGGAATAAACTGGCACTGTTATTTTGACCGTCGGTCATGCTTCAGAGTCCTGTGAGCCAGGAGACTGAAGCGGGGCAGAGCAAAGCAGAGAACAGTAGTGTCTTTGACGGCAACTGTGTGCTTCAGCTCCCGCCTGTTAACAGGTATCCATGGGCACCGCTGTTCCCCTGGCCCTGTTTCCCTTTGATCATGCTGTGTTGCTATTGGAGCGTTTCAGTAAACAGGGCCCAGAGCAGGGTGTATGTCCCTGTGTGACCAGGAACTACGAAGCGGGGCAGAGCAAAGCAGAGAACAGTAGTGTCTTTGACGGCAACTGTGTGCTTCAGCTCCCGCCTGTTAACAGGTATCCATGGGCACCGCTGTTCCCCTGGCCCTGTTTCCCTTTGATCATGCTGTGTTGCTATTGGAGCGTTTCAGTAAACAGGGCCCAGAGCAGGGTGTATGTCCCTGTGTGACCAGGAACTACAGACTACATCCTCCACAAGTAAAAAGAAGTTGTGTTGTTTGTCTGAGCTGAGGACGTGGCCCTGTATAATGTCCCTCTTCCACCAAGCAGGGCCTCAACAGGTAAGATGCTGAGCAGCATTCAATTAAGACCAGTGAGAATGGAGTATGCACAGCACCACAGACTCCCAAGAAATGGTCCTTTACAAAGAACCACCTGGATGCTACAAAATTAGTCACGTGCAGAGACCCCATAAATACAAAGGCACTTCAAACTGGATGTCTTTGTAGGCCTTCAGCCTGTGCTGGGGTGACCAGCCCTGGATTTGGGCACATTAATTCATCACTTCTTCAAAGAGGTTAAAACACTGCTGAGAGGGACGCAAACATGTTTGCTTTATGATGGTACATAAAGACTCTGCCTGGAGTCTCCCAAAGAAGCCTTCCCTTTCCTTTAGTGGCATGTGAACAGTGCACACTACATGCTTCAAATCGGATTCAAGTCACTTTTTTCATTGCTACTAGAGCAGGTACTGCTGGAGATGAAAGCAACTGTCTCCGAAGAGCAGGTATGACATCTGGTACATAGCACCAAAAATAAATCTTTAACTTCCTCTCATACCTGCCAAACCTGCTCCAAGGAAATAAACCTGGGAAATATTACAAATACATACTTTTCTCTGATTTCAAAGGAAGAACTGACCTATTTTTTCTTTGCCCATTTTAAACATTTCTTATGACAAGATCAGTTTGCTAAAACAATGGGCTATGTTTGGAATAACCAGAATCATAAAAGAAAATTGCATGCATATGAAAAAGGCAAGTGGCCTGATGTTTGCACTGGAGGTAATTCACGCTAATACTGCTATTTATAGTGCAGCAGCACCTCAGGGACCCAGTCACGCTCAGCATACTTACTTGGTAAGCACTACACAAACATGAAATGTGATAGTCTCTCCCCTGTAGTGCACTCATACTTGTGATACACAGAAACTGGTTGTGTAATGCCATGTAATCTGGGAGTGGTCCTTTGTTAAAATTATTTTCTCTGGTCATATTTGTGTAATAAGTATTTTCCATATCCTTTCAATAGCTGACCTGGCTTACAAGAAGACAAGAGATTTGCGCATTGGCAAAGATGACCTACTTAAATCAGGAACGATTAAAGACCCAGCTCCTATTTACAAGCTTGACTAAGGAACCACACACACACACAAAATCGAATTGAAGAAGGCAAGAAATGTTTCTCAGTGCTACAATTCTGGACATACAGGAGGGTCTGGGAGGGGGGAATCAAAAAAGGAAGTGCTTATGATTCATTATTAGCAATGTAAATAGGACACATTTGGAGGCTGTCACCACCCTGATCGCTCATCTGCTTTTATTAGTCCCCATTCTTTATTCTTATTGTCTTTGGTTTTCTGCACTTGTCATTAAAGTTAGTTATGTTATAGGCATCTGTTTAGCATATTGTATATGAAAATGCAAATGGAGATGAAAAACAGTAAAATAAATATATGCAGCTTCCATGTCATGTACATATTTGAATGGAGCATGTCAGATACAAAAGAATTGTTTATCACATCGAAAGCCTGCTTGTTCATTACGTGCATTACTTTTGTACCAGCAGATGGCAGTTTACCATTATTTTAAATAGGTTCTTTTGTTAATATCAGATGTTTTGAAGTTCTAAGGGGCTGGTAAAAAACCTAGAGCTCAAGTTAATTTTTAATTTAACCTCCTCCTGCATCCTGCCCTCTAGAAAAAGCAATCAGGACTGAGCTATCTGTTTCAGTTTACAGCCCTGCTGTTGACCAAGGCTAAACATCTACACAGAGCTACCTGACAGCAAGTTTATGCAGCAACAGGGGGTATTACCCAGCCTCACGACACACACTGCTGCTACCATACCCCCGAGGCACGCTCCACACTCCCTAATTCCCAGTCTGTGCTTGGGGAGTGCACACAACATCCGTAACACGAGTAGCAGGGGCAACAGGAAGGATGTGACTTTCTGCAAAGAGGCCAGTGGTTTATTTACTGCTGCGTGGCTTGGGCACTACTGTCTTTAGTTTAGGTAAGAAAGAGTTAAAACTACCATCCGGGCAATGCCGCGCTGCCTCCTGCTCTGCAGCAGATGAGGACCAAGGGGAGTCCGAGCCTGGAGATGCAGCCTGTGGGGCACTTTCAGAAATCCTGCTGCTACGCAAGGCCGTCCTTTAACCCAGCCAGAGGCACAGCTACGATCCCATCTCCCCTGGCCCGACACAGGGCTAGGAAGAACTTTCCTAGCGAAAAACTCCTGCAGGGAGCACAAGCAAAATGAAGGGATGGGTCTGTTAGTCCAACGCTGCTTTAACGCCTGGGCACAGATTTACCCTGGGCACGACCTGATGCACAGCCCTCACAGGCACAGCAGTGTCACCCACAGCCTAAACCAGGCACCCGGGGGAGACTCCCGCACCGAGAGCCTCACTCCGCGCTGACCCTGTGGGGACACGGCTCAGCCCGTGAGCCCAGCTTCCCTTCCTGCCCCAACAACCCTTCCTTTGTGTCCATGCTGGCGTTCAGGCCGACCCGATGAGGCAACGCGGTAGCTCGCAGTTGGATTTCTTCCCTCATCCAACTGTGCCACCCACCACACTACACAAACGCTCCTTTTGGCAGCATCAGCCGCAGAGATTTTTGCTGGATTAAAGCAATGATGTGACCCCCGGCTTCTCACAGGAGCAGCACCAAAACAGCAACAAAGAGCAGAACTCCTCTCACCTTACAGCACAGACGTGCCAGCTCGGCCTTTCGCTATGCGGTGGTATTTCAGGCACACATCCATTTCCGCCAACTCTCCAGCCACTGAGCACGATGGTGGGTTGAAACAGACCGTGCAGAGAGTGGGAAGAAGGAAAGGGCTTCCCTCATCTGCCCACAGGCTGGGGACAGACTGGTTTTGTGGCTGGGCTGGGATTTTGTTAATTTGGTTTTTTGTTTTGCTTACATGGCAAACTGCCCTTTCCCTAAGGCTGCACAGGTCTTTTCAAGTCCTGCAACTTTTGAACTTGTATTCTCACATTGAAGTGGCAAACGAGATCGAAAGATCATTTTGCATCAGTTAAAGACCTAAACAAAGCTAAAAATTCCAAACCAAAGAGTACTGACACACGCCAGTCTGTAACCTATCTTGGGAATGCAGCATTCTCTTTTAGAAGCAGTCCCACATAGACTCTCTTTAATGAGCTGCAGAAAGACTGAGAAACTCACCACTGGTATTAAACCAGAAGCTGAAAACAACAGAGAGCGCAGATGCATTATACAAATGGGCAGAGAGAGATGAAAAATGCGGGAAGGAGAAAGGAAATGTGACAACACTTGGGAAAAACAGGAGAGCATTACAGTGGGACACGTACACACGGTATCGGGTGCAGATTTACCAGGGGAGACCAAAAATGTCCCACGGGGAGCAGTTCAGCAGTAGGGGGGAGAGACTGACTAAGGTCTTTTCTCTCTAACACCTAAGTTTTCTGAAGATGTGGGACACTGGCTACCATCATGGTGAAGTCTTCACAGGCAAAGCTGTGCTTATCAAATGATGTTGATACAGTTCCAACTGCCTTTTGTTGGAACAAATAGCTCATGGAAGTATTTATGAATCACATAATGACCTTTTACCTTTTCATAGTTCCCAAACAATCACATAGCCAGAAAATACACGCTGATCAATCTCTCTTCCTCATGTGGGCAACTGCATAAACAAAGCAGACATCTAAGTGAACCTGATACCATCCTATCAACTCGTTTCCACCTGAGAAGTACTTTAAATAACATTCAAAGTAGGTTTAATGTGAGTTATTACTCTGGTTATTGTATTCCTAAGATAATGGATTTCAAAACTGTATTTTCCAATTGAAGACTAAAGAGCTACTTCTAGGCTTCCTACATTCTCTAGTAAACTAAGACGCAATCTAGTCTCAAAAGTTGACATTAATATAGAGGAGATCTGCTGTCCTCTTAGTAAGTGTTAGCAGCAATCATTTAGCATTCGCATTACTTTCCACCCAAACCCCACATACTCATGTTGAGAAGCAAACTGGTGTCATGGTTTCACCCCAGCTGGCAACTAAGCACAACACAGCCACTTGGTCACTCCCCTCTGGTGGGATGCAGGAGAGAATCAGAAGAGTAAAACTCGTGGGTTGAAATAAAGACAGTTTAACAGGTAAAGCAAAAGCTGCGTGCACAAAGCACACCAAACCATGTAATGCATTCACCACGTCCCACAGGCAGGCACGTGTTCAGCCACCTCCAGGAAAGCAGAGCTCCATCATGTGTAATGATTACTTGGGAAGGCAAGCACCATCACTCCGAATGTTCCCCCCTTCCTTCTTCTTCCCCCAACTTTCTATGCCAAGCATGACATCGGATGGTGTAGAAAATCCCTGTGGTCAGTTGGGGTCAGCTGTCCCAGCTGTGTCCCACTTTCACCTTGCAGACACTCAGAGATACCTACCACTCTGCTTCACAGAGTGAAAGCAGGTTTGTGCCTCAGAGCAGAAAGAGGGCAGCTTTTCACACCTGTGATGCACAGGTAGCCCCCGACCTTCTGAGCAGCCCATACCTGCTTCAGGGGGATTGCTGCAAATCGGGCAGTGCTGGCTCACTGCATGGCCAGTGTGCAAATAGCATCTAGCCACATTTGATGCTGTGGTGTATATTTGGCACTGGAAAGCAATACTCATTCCTTCAGAATGCAAAGCAAGAAGCAGTCCTTTTAACTTTCAGATCATGCACACAAGCAAGCAGTGGAAGTCCATTTAACTAGCCCTGCATTTCTTGTATACACATTGCCACCTTCATACTGCAGGCACAGAGCCCCAGCATTTGCCTATGCCTACAGAGTACATCCCCAGAAACAGAGGTGGAGGGAAGAAGGAAGAGACGAGATATATCTCTTGACAAGGTGCAGAGCTGGGCCCTCTTGATCACCTTGCAGAGGTTAGCTCCTGGCCCTGCTGCCAGAGAAAAGAGAGGGAAAATCCCACATCCTGATGAGAATCCAGAGCAAAACTATGCACCATGGATTCTTTCTGAGATACAGCATTGCCTAAAGCAGCTCCAATTGCCACACGATGGAGAATCCCTTAATTCCCCCAGAATCTGTTCCAAAGGCTGAGCACTCTTAGCTGCTTCATAACCTCGTGCGCTGAGTCATATTAAATCAGCTGCAGGACTCAGTCTAGGTTTGCCACTCCATGAACGTGCACTGCACTGGGAGGAAGGAAGAGTTGTAATCCAAGCGTAAAAGCCAGGATGTGCATTTCCTCCCCCCACTTTCCACCAGTTTTATGCCAAAAGCAGAGCAGCAACTAGGTGACTTATCTGCTGTCAGCACCTTCTATTTTTCTAAGTGTCCTATCGGGGCACAGAGAAACCATGCTGGTGAAGAACTACAGTTTCTCACCTTGCAACTGATTTTTCCATTTCTCTCTGACTTTCCATGCCAAACTCTTTGCCATTTAAGGGATACGGAAAGCAGGAGATGACGGCTCAAAATCTGCAATTTTGCCTAGTATATGCAGCAAAGGTCCAATCAGAAATTAAGATTTATGAGCTGTGTTCCTCTACTACAGTATGTTCTGCCCCAAAGGATCACTACAGCGCCAGGGAGAAGCCAAGGACTGCGGTGAGGTCGTTCACCAGGGAAGCGGCAGAGGGCTGGGTGGGCGCACGGCACCTGGAGGCTGACAGCACTTGGCTCTGCAGCAGCGCCGGCCCGCAGCGCAGGGCCAGAGGAGCCCACGGACAGGAGAGCTGCAGGACGTTAAATACCTGGTGGCTGGGAGCTGGGGCAGCGGCAGCAGCCAAGGAGGGTTTGTCCTCATCTGCTGAGCAGGGCCGTGGGCTCCTTCCCGGCGGAGGCGGACGTGGGTGGGTCACGTGCAGCCGCGCGGGCGCCGCTTCCTGC